>NW_027413199.1:0-237748 GCF_048544455.1 Silene latifolia | reverse complement strand
ATGAATATAACTTTTGTTTGATTCCTTTTTTACTAAAATAATTTATACCATTCTGTATCTAATTTTTGCATAGAAAATTCTTTTGATTTTTTTCTAGCTAGTTTATTTTTTTAATCTTAAATTTAGCGCATATTTTTCAATCCCATTTTTTGCCATAATTTTTTAAAATTAATATACGTATAACTTTACCCTTTTTCGAATTTCACAACAGACTTAATCACTTGCATCAGTCTCATCAGGCCGTCACCAACTAATGCCTATAGTAACTCAAGCAAGAGCCAGTGAGCCACACATAATCAAACTTCGTCGCCCAGGTATGACCCTCCAAAAACCAGCTTCACCTGACTAATCGTCAGACTACTACTCAACTTGAACTACCACAACACTGACTGCGATTCAATCCAAGACAACCTTACCACCACCCCTACGTATAACTCAAATGAAAACCACCATCTAGCCACCACCAATCTGGCCTTCCAATCACAAACCAAGCTCACGTAATCATAATTCAAGATATTCGATCACCATTACAACCAAAACATAATATGGGTGATTCGGAGAGGAAGAGGATCGTGGTGGTAGAAAACAGTTGAGAAATGGCCGAGGGAGACGTACCGGCGGCGTACCGCGCGCGGCTGTCTCACGAGATGTGAGTCAAGGATATATCGTTAGTTGGACTAAGTCACCGCCCTTCACTGTAGTGAAGCGGAATCCGCCATATTGGTGTCATTCAAGGTGACGGCGTACTTATACAGTGACGATGGTGAGAAGGCATCATCAGTTGCCACATTATTGTCAGCTTTGCCAAATATTTTGCTTTCGTATAACTAAATTTATCACAAGTTTGATTTGAATGAAAATTAATTTGGTATAGAGAAGGTTTTAGCTTGATCTTATTTTATTCTAGGTGAGGAAGATAAAGACAAAGCGTATAACAGTGGTTGTTAGCAGGTCGCCTGGTTGTGCAAAGTCTTCATATATATAATGCGTGTAAAAAAGGCGCAAAGTTTCAGCGAAAATATTTTGTTTCCCGCTCTTTCTTATCTTGGAAATAAGTAGTAGTATCTTTGACAAGCACAAGTTGACGCATGGTCTACATATCCCATGTCATGGGCCAATATGAGTATATAGACCAACAAATAAATCAAATATTCAATATGTGAGCTGGTTTGGGTTATTCCCCAATTAAACGATACTTGAGCTCAATATTCTTATATTGGTCCGTTTACATTTTGTTTAGCATAAATTTATAAATAAAACAGTTTTATATGTAAGATGGTCTTTTTATGTAACAGTAAGTCTTATGAGAGATCGTCTTTCACTAATTTAGTGGGAAATATAATAGAAAAAAAATAAATTAAGTGGGTCCCTCACCCTATCATGTGAGAGATCTCTCAATAACTCTATTGAGAGACGGTTTTTCCAGAGTTTTTGTGTTTATGTAATGCGTGTGTGTTTTATAACAGTACCGTTTCAAAGTGTGAGACCGTCTTACACAATATATCCGTTTATTTAGAGGCGTATTTTGAGTTTTTGGTTATATAATCTGTTAGTGTTATGATGCAATATAAGAAAAAGGTTTTAAAAAAAATCACAATGTTTTTGATGATATTCGTATAAATAAGATTAGTATCAATGACTGAAAATTGTTAATTTATTAAAATAATCACAAATTAAATTATAGTCTAATCAGTTAGAGATTTAGTGTATCTTTTTGCAGCAAGTCTCCCTTGTGACGGATATATTCAGAAACTTGTGACGAGTCAAGTAATATTATCTGAGGTAGATAAAACAAAACAGAATGTTACTCCCTAGAATGCCGAAAATCGCGTATTATAAACTTCAATATACAGTCAATTTTCATTTTAGTTTACTGCATCTCATTTTTTTTCACAAATTAACTCTTATGTCCTATTCTTTTACACTCAATTTTATCTTATTTCAGTTTAATTCATCTCTATTCACTTTAGGACAACTAAATTCAACTCATCTTTCCACTAATTAATTTCTAATTTACCGATCAAGCCGATGAAATGCCTACCCGACAAAATTACGTATTTTAAACTCTAGCGGCTGATACAAGCAGACTACATCCACTTATCTGATTCCTACTTAACCCGTCAACTTTATGCGGGTTAAGTGACACCCATTAATAACCATGCAAATTAAACTATATTATCTTATAATAATTAACTAGTGAACCAAACTAAAGTTTTTTTTTTTTTTTTTTGACAACAGTAAAGAAAATGTTCTTACAAAGATACTACCCGACTCTCGGAGTCGGATCAATTACTACATTATTAGGAAAAGCAAATAAATTACAGATGGGGTTGACAATCAATATAGGCTTCTTAGCGGGACGATCAGAGTTGGCCAATTGCGCGAACATTTCTTTTCTCTTCTTTAACAACTAAGCCTCAGAAGAGTACCTCCAACAAGACACACTTACGCCACGAGGACGTAGAAATTTATGGGAGAGAGATCTACTTTTTGAGAAACTTTTTGAGAAAGTAGATAAATTGTGTCTTGGAGGTTCATCTCCTTTGCTTTGATTCCTCTTGAACGTGGTGATTCTCCGTCTCTCTTGCACATGATGAGTAGAGGGGGTACCTGCAAAACAGAGGAGTAACAGGGGCGCCTGATGGCTTCTCAAACGAGAGAATCTTACACTTCTTAAGACGAGCTGAAAAGACGAAAGGCTGATGGTCATTAGAATCATCCAGAGCTTGGGGGACATGAGTACCGGAAGGAGGAAAATTGTCACAAACTGAAGATGCGCAAGACGTGCCAGCCCCAGTAGAGGACGAGCTCAAACTTACGCTAGGACTATCAGGTTCTACCAAGATAATATCGGAGGGGGTAATGTTTTCCTTCATTGCCCCCATCATCTTAGACTTCCCCTTTTTGGGACCGCTCCTCTTTTTCTTCTTCCTCTTCTTCTTCTGGTAACATTGTTCCTTTATAAAGTCTATCTCCTTAGTAGTCTCACCCTTAAGGATTCGAATTGTTAAAGTTGATAAATCACGTTTACGGTAAAAGCTCACCGTTCTCTCTTCCAGCAACTTTTTATAAGCATTTGTTGGGATCCTTAAAGTAGAACTACCACCTCCCTTTTTGGAGAACTCAAGAACTGACTTATAAGCACAAATACTTTGAACCTCCGTCTCTTCCATATTCACACTCTGAGTATCCCTTATACTCACCTCACTTTGTTCATCCATCACCTCTGTAACCACACTTTCACCCCTATCATTTATACTCACATCAGATGCCAAAACATGAACAGACTTCTTGTTGTTCTCCTCCACGCAATCTTCATTAGCAACTTCCAACACTCTTTTTCCATTTCCCTTTATGAGAAAATGACCTTTTACCACCTCTAATTCCCTTAACACATCCTTATTACTTGGTTCCACCACTAAAGCATTAACCAGATCCAATTCAGCTTTCGAAAATCTTTTCAACTTCATATAAGCAACCGCCCTACGAAAAAGTGCCTTAACATTACGAGGGAATGTGTTCAAAATCATGGAGCATAAACCCGAGGCGACTCTGTATTCCTCAGTTTCGGGGCACATGCAGCCATATTAGACATAAGAGAAACAGCAAGGTCAGATACCGATTGAATATCTTCACCTCCAATATCTCCCAAACTCAAATTAAGTAATTTACAAGCTTCATCGTAACACTCCGCGGCACTATCAAAATCATTTTGCCTAAAAAGACCGTTCCCCTTATCTTTAAGCTCTTTTACCTCCGCTAAAATTAACGGAGCTGACCCCTGCAATTTCATAAAGTAGCCTAACATCCTATCCCCATTATTCTCCATAAACCCATCGCTGACATGGGCACTAGCAAAAGTTTCAAGAAACTTTTGATAAATATTAGCGGAAGACATAGCTACACAATTCGGAAGAAGGGATACAACAAACCACAACACCGAAATGACTCGGAAAAAGCGAAAAAACGGGAGCGGACCCGACACCACAAAGATCGAACCTACTCAAAAAACTGGAAAAGGGAGAAGCCCCTCGACCAAGAACAAAGCCCAGCAAACAGACTAAATGCAAAAACCCAGAAAAAACAAGCTGACCAACAGAGACAACGAAACAAACACCAAGGAAGACGATCGGAGGAGATGGCGTCCCCGGTGACTAATCAGTCACGAAATAATCAACAATAGCGAGTAAACAATCGATTACACTAAGGCGAAAACGGAAACAAACCCGAACCCTAAAATGACAAGCGCGATTGATTGAAGAAAAAGAACACAAATGATCAGATAATACGAACAACTCACCGGATGACAATGAGGGGAAGGAGAAATAAACGTTAGAAGGAGTCTCGCCGGCGACTCAAAGAGGCGACCGGAGAAGCCGCCGGCGAGGGAGAGGTGGAAGTTTGGGGGTTTTTTTTAATTTGGTTTTTTTTTTTTTGGGTATTCTCTCTCTTCGAGAGGTTTGGAACGAGTATTGAACCAACCTAAAGTAGTGTAGGGTAATGTAACTAATAAAGATGAGAGAACGCAGTCCTATCTCTATCAAATGATTCAAAACAATGTCTTTCCGCATTAGCTGACACTCCTATTTTAATTTCTAGCCACTCGTTAATTACGCGGTTTTGGGATAGTATTACTGTCTTAACCAAACAATTGCCTTTAATTAATTGTTTGTTGATTTATGCCTTCCGAAAGTCGAGATTTCGTTTGAGAGTCTCGGTTTTGTAAATTTTCAAACTGTCTAATCTTACAGTTTTAACTCCATGAATATCTTAATAATTATAAATGAGTAAACTATTGTAAATGGAGAATGGCCATCAGATGCACGTATATTGATTTATGCATTCCGATAGTCGAGATTTCGCTAATGGGTCTCGGTTTTAGGAAATTTTCAAACTGTCTAATCTTGCAGTTTTAACTCCATGAATGTCTTAATAATGATAAATGAGGAAACTTTTGTAAATGGAATATGACCATTAGACGCATGTATGTTGATTTATGCCTTCCGAAAGTCGAGATTTCTTTGAAGGCCTCGGTTTTGAAATTTTTAAACTGTCTAATATTGCAATTTTAACTCTATGAATGTCTTAATAATGATAAATGAGGAAATTTTTGTAAATGGAGTATGACCATCAGACGCACGTATGTTGATTTATGCCTTCCGAAAGTCGAGATTTCGATTGAGGGTCTCGGTTTTAGGAAATTTTCAAGCTGTCTAATATTGCAGTTTTAACTCCATGAATGTCTTAATAATGATAAATGAGGAAACTTTTGTAAATGGAGTATGACCATCAGACGCACGTATGTTGATTTATGCCTTCCGAAAGTCGAGATTTCGTTTGAGGGTCTCGGTTTTAGGAAATTTTCAAACTGTCTAATATTGCAGTTTTATCTCCTTGAATGTCTTAATAATGATAAATGAAGAAACTTTAAAAAATAGAGTATGACCATCAGACGCACGTATATTGATTTATACCTTCCGAAAGTCGAGATTTCGATTAAGAGCCTCGGTTTTTAGGAAATTTTCAAACTGTCTAATATTGCAGTTTTAACTCCATGAATGTCTTAATAATGATAAATGAAGAAACTTTAATAAATGGAGTATGACCATCAGACGCACGTATGTTGATTTATGCCTTCCGAAAGACGAGATTTCGTTTTAGGGCCTCGGTTTTTGGAAAATTTCAAACTGTCTAATATTGCAGTTTTAACTCCATGAATGTCTTAATAATGATAAATGAAGAAACTTTAATAAATGAAGTATGACCATCAGACGCACGTATGTTGATTTATGCCTTCCGAAAGTCGAGATTTCGTTTTAGGGCCTCGGTTTTTGGAAAATTTCAAACTTTCTAATATTGCAGTTTTAACTCCATGAATGTCTTAATAATGATAAATGAAGAAACTTTAATAAATGGAGTATGAACATCAGACGCACGTATGTTGATTTATGTCTTTCGAAAGTCGAGATTTCGTTTAAGGGCCTCGGTTTTTAGGAAATTTTCAAACTATTTAATATTGCAGTTTTAACTCTATGAATGTCTTAATAATGATAAATGAAAAAACTTTAATAAATGGAGTACGACCATGAGACGCACGTATGATGATTTATGCCTTCCGAAACTCGAGATTTCGTTTGAGGGTCTCGGTTTTGGAAAATTTCAAACTGTCTAATATTGCAGTTTTAACTCCACGAATGTCTTAATAATGACAAATGAAGAAACTTTAATAAATGGGGTATGACCATCAGACGCACGTATGTTGATTTATGCCTTCCGAAAGTCGAGATTTCGTTTTAGGGCCTCGACTTTGGGAAATTTTCAAACTGTCTAATATTGCAGTTTTAACTCCATGAAGGTCTTAATAATGATAAATGAAGAAACTTTAATAAATGGAGTATGACCATTAGACGCATGTATGTTGATTTATGCCTTCCGAAAGTCGAGATTTCTTTGAAGGCCTCGGTTTTTGGAAATTTTTAAACTGTCTAATATTGCAATTTTAACTCTATGAATGTCTTAATAATGATAAATGAGGAAATTTTTGTAAATGGAGTATGACCATCAGACGCACGTATGTTGATTTATGCCTTCCGAAAGTCGAGATTTCGTTTGAGGGTCTCGGTTTTAGGAAATTTTTAAACTGTCTAATATTGCAGTTTTATCTCCTTGAATGTCTTAATAATGATAAATGAAGAAACTTTAAAAAATATAGTATGACCATCAGACGCACGTGTGTTGATTTATGCCTTCCGAAAGTCGAGATTTCGTTTGAGGGTCTCGGTTTTTGGAAAATTTCAAACTGTCTAATATTGCAGTTTTAACTCCACGAATGTCTTAATAATGATAAATGAAGAAACTTTAATAAATGGGGTATGACCATCAGACGCACGTATGTTGATTTATGCCTTCCGAAAGTCGAGATTTCGTTTTAGGGCCTCGGCTTTGGGAATTTTTCAAACTGTCTAATATTGCAGTTTTAACTCCATGAAGGTCTTAATAATGATAAATGAAAAACTTTAATAAATGGAGTATGACCATCAGACGCACGTATGTTGATTTATGCCTTCCGAAAGTCGGGATTTCGTTTTAGGGCCTCGGTTTTGGGAAATTTTTAAACTGTCTAATATTGCAGTTTTAACTCCATAAATGTCTTAATAATGATAAATGAATAAACTTTAATAAATGGAGTATGACCATCAAACGCACGTATGTTGATTTATACCTTCCGAAAGTCAAGATTTCGTTTTAGGGCCTCGGTTTTTGGAAAATTTCAAACTGTTTAATATTGCAGTTTTAACTCTATGAATGTCTTAATAATGATAAATGAAGAAACTTTAATAAATGGAGTATGACCATCAGACGCACGTATGTTGATTTATGCCTTCCGAAACTCGAGATTTCGTTTAAAGGCCTCGGTTTTGGGAAATTTTTAAACTGTCTAATATTGCAGTTTTAACTCCATGAATGTCTTAATAATGATAAATGAAGAAACTTTAATAAATGGAGTATGACCATCAGACGCACGTATGATGATTTATGCCTTCCGAAACTCGAGATCTCAATTGAGGGTCTCGGTTTTTGGAAATTTTCAAACTGTCTAATATTGAAATTTTAACTCCACGAATGTCTTAATAATGATAAAAGAAGAAACTTTAATAAATGGAGTATGACCATCAGACGCACGTATGTTGATTTATGCCTTCCGAAACTCGAGATTTCGTTTGAGGGTTTCGGTTTTTGGAAATTTTCAAACTATCTAATATTGAAGTTTTAACTCCATGAATGTCTTAATAATGATAAATGAAGAAACTTTAATAAATGGAGTATGACCATCAGACGCACGTATTTTGATTTATGCCTTCCGAAATTCGAGATTTCGTTTGATGGTCTCGGTTTTAAGAAATTTTCAAACTGTCTAATATTGCAGTTTTAACTCCATGAATGTCTTAATAATGATAAATGAAGAAACTTTAATAAATGGAGTATGACCATCAGACGCACGTATGATGATTTATGCCTTCCGAAACTCGAGATCTCAATTGAGGGTCTCGGTTTTTGGAAATTTTCAAACTGTCTAATATTGAAATTTTAACTCCACGAATGTCTTAATAATGATAAAAGAAGAAACTTTAATAAATGGAGTATGACCATCAGACGCACGTATGTTGATTTATGCTTTCCGAAAGTCGAGATTTCGTTTTAGGGCCTCGGTTTTGGGAAATTTTTAAACTGTCTAATATTGCAGTTTTAACTCCATGAATGTCTTAATAATGATAAATGAATAAACTTTAATAAATGGAGTATGACCATCAGACGCACGTATGTTGATTTATACCTTCCGAAAGTCAAGATTTCGTTTTAGGGCCTCGGTTTTTGGAAATTTCAAACTGTTTAATATTGCAGTTTTAACTCCATGAATGTCTTAATAATGATAAATGAATAAACTTTAATAAATGGAGTATGACCATCAGACGCACGTATGTTGATTTATGCCTTCCGAAACTCGAGATTTCGTTTAAAGGCCTCGGTTTTGGGAAATTTTTAAACTGTCTAATATTGCAGTTTTAACTCCATGAATGTCTTAATAATGATAAATGAATAAACTTTAATAAATGGAGTATGACCATCAGACGCACGTATGTTGATTTATACCTTCCGAAAGTCAAGATTTCGTTTTAGGGCCTCGGTTTTTGGAAATTTCAAACTGTTTAATATTGTAGTTTTAACTCCATGAATGTCTTAATAATGATAAATGAATAAACTTTAATAAATGGAGTATGACCATCAGACGCACGTATGTTGATTTATGCCTTCCGAAACTCGAGATTTCGTTTAAAGGCCTCGGTTTTGGGAAATTTTTAAACTGTCTAATATTGCAGTTTTAACTCCATGAAAGTCTTAATAATGATAAATGAAGAAACTTTAATAAAGGAGTATGACCATCAGACGCACGTATGTTGATTTATGCCTGCCGAAAGTCGAGTTTTCGATTTAGGGCCTCGGTTTTGGGAAATTTTCAAACTGTCTAATATTGCAGTTTTAACTCCATGAATGTCTTAATACTGATAAATTAAGAAACTTTAATAAACGGAGTATGACCATCAGACGCACGTATGTTGATTTATGCCTTTCGAAAGTCGAGATTTCGTTTAAGAGCCTCGGTTTTTTGGAAAATTTCAAACTGTCTAATATTGCAGTTTTAACTCCATGAATGTCTTAATAATGATAAATGAATAAACTTTAATAAATGGAGTATGACCATCAGACGCACGTATGTTGATTTATACCTTCCGAAAGTCAAGATTTCGTTTTAGGGCCTCGGTTTTTGGAAAATTTCAAACTGTTTAATATTGCAGTTTTAACTCCATGAATGTCTTAATAATGATAAATGAAGAAACTTTAATAAATGGAGTATGACCATCAGACGCACGTATGTTGATTTAACCTTCCGAAAGTCGAGATGTCGTTTTAGGGCCTTTGTTTTTGGAAAATTTCAAACTGTCTAATATTGCAGTTTTAACTCCATGAATGTCTTAATAATGATAAATGAAGAAACTTTAATAAATGGAGTATGACCATCAGACGCACGTATGTTGATTTATACCTTCCGAAAGTCAAGATTTCGTTTTCGGGCCTCGGTTTTTGGAAAATTTCAAACTGTTTAATATTGCAGTTTTAACTCCATGAATGTCTTAATAATGATAAATGAAGAAACTTTAATAAATGGAGTATGACCATCAGACGCACGTATGTTGATTTAACCTTCCGAAAGTCGAGATGTCGTTTTAGGGCCTCGGTTTTGTGAAATTTTCAAACTGTCTAATATTGCAGTTTTAACTCCATGAATGTCTTAATAATGACAAATTAAGAAACTTTAATAAATGGAGTATGACCATCAGACGCACGTATGTTGATTTATGCCTTCCGAAAGTCGAGATTTCGTTTTAGGGCCTCGGTTTTTGGAAAATTTCAAACTGTCTAATATTGCAGTTTTAACTCTATGAATGTCTTAATAATGATAAATGAAGAAACTTTAATAAATGGAGTATGACCATCAGACGCACGTATGTTGATTTATGCCTGCCGAAAGTCGAGTTTTCGATTTAGGGCCTCGGTTTTGGGAAATTTTCAAACTGTCTAATATTGCAGTTTTAACTCCATGAATGTATTAATACTGATAAATTAAGAAACTTTAATAAACGGAGTATGACCATCAGACGCACGTATGTTGATTTATGCCTTTCGAAAGTCGAGATTTCGTTTAAGAGCTTCGGTTTTTTGGAAAATTTCAAACTGTCTAATATTGCAGTTTTAACTCCATGAATGTCTTAATAATGATAAATGAAGAAACTTTAATAAATGGAGTATGACCATCAGACGCACGTATATTGATTTATGCCTTCCGAAAGTCGAGTTTTCGTTTTAGGGCCTCGGTTTTGTGAAATTTTCAAACTGTCTAATATTGCAGTTTTAACTCCATGAATGTCTTAATAATGATAAATTAAGAAACCTTAATAAATGGAGTATAACCATCAGACGCACGTATGTTGATTTATGCCTTCCGAAAGTCGAGATTTCGTTTTAGGGCCTCGGTTTTTGGAAAATTTCAAACTGTCTAATATTGCAATTTTAACTGCATGAATGTCTTAATAATGATAAATGAAGAAACTTTAATAAATGGAGTATGACCATCGACGCACGTATGTTGATTTATGCCCTGTAAAGTCGAGTTTTCGATTTAGGGCCTCGGTTTTGGGAAATTTTCAAATTGTCTAATATTGAAGTTTTAACTCCATGAATGTCTTAATACTGATAAATTAAGAAACTTTAATAAACGGAGTATTACCATCAGACGCACGTATGTTGATTTATGCCTTTCGAAAGTCGAGATTTCGTTTAAGAGTCTCGGTTTTTAGGAAATTTTCAAACTGTTTAATATTGAAGTTTTAACTCCATGAATGTCTTAATAATGATAAATTAAGAAACTTTAATAAATGGAGTATGACCATCAGACGCACGTATGTTGATTTATGCCTTCCGAAAGTCGAGATTTCGTTTGAGAGTCTCGGTTTTAGGAAATTTTTAAACTCTAATATTGCGTTTTAACTCCATGAATGTCTTAATAATGATAAATGAAGAAACTTTAATTAATGGAGTATGACCATCAGACGCACGTATGTTGATTTATGCCTGCCGAAAGTCGAGTTTTCGATTTAGGGCCTCGGTTTTAGAAAATTTTCAAACTGTCTAATATTGCAGTTTTAACTCCATGAATGTCTTAATACTGATAAATTGAGAAACTTTAATAAACGGAGTATGACCATCAGACGCACGTATGTTGATTTATGCCTTTCGAAAGTCGAGATTTCGTTTAAGGGCCTCGGTTTTTAGGAAATTTTAAAACTGTTTAATATTGCGGTTTAACACTATGAAAGTCTTAATAATGATAAATGAAAAAACTTTAATAAATGGAGTATGACCATGAGACGCACGTATGTTGATTTATGCCTTCCGAAAGTCGAGATTTCGTTTTAGGGCCTCGGCTTTGGGAAATTTTCAAACTGTCTAATATTGCGCTTTTAACTCCATGAAGGTCTTAATAATGATAAATGAAGAAACTTTAATAAATGGAGTATGACCATCGACGACGTATGTTGATTTATGCCTTCCGAAAGTCGAGTTTTCGTTTTAGGGCCTCGGTTTTGGGAAATTTTTAAACTGTCTAATATTGTAGTTTTAACTCCATGAATGTCTTAATAATGATAAATGAAGAAACTTAAATAAATGGAGTATGACCATCAGACGCACGTATGTTGATTTATGCCTTCCGAAAGTCGAGATTTCGTTTAAAGGCCTCGGTTTTGGGAAATTTTCAAACTGTCTAATATTGCCGTTTTAACTCCATGTATGTCTTAATAATGAAAAATTAAGAAACTTTAATAAATGGAGTATGACCATCAGACGCACGTATGTTGATTTATGACTTCCGAAAGTGAAGATTTCGTTTTAGGGCCTCGGTTTTGGGAAATTTTCAAACTGTTTAATATTGCAGTTTTAACTCCATGAATGTCTTAATAATGATAAATTAAGAAACTTTAATAAATGGAGTATGACCATCAGACGCACGTATGTTGATTTATGCCTTCCAAAAGTCGAGATTTCGTTTGAGAGTCTCGATTTTAGGAAGTTTTTAAACTGTCTAATATTGCAGTTTTAACTCCATGAATGTCTTAATAATGATAAATGAAGAAACTTTAATAAATGGAGTATGACCATCAGACGCACGTATATTGATTTATGCCTTCCGAAAGTCGAGTTTTCGTTTTAGGGCCTCAGTTTTGGGAAATTTTCAAACTGTTTAATATTGCAGTTTTAACTCCATGAATGTCTTTATAATGATAAATTAAGAAACTTTAATAAATGGAGTATGACTATCAGACGCACGTATGTTGATTTATGCCTTCCGAAAGTCGAGATTTCGTTTTAGGGCCTCAATTTTGGGAATTTTTAAACTGTCTAATATTGTAGTTTTAACTCCATGAATGTCTTAATAATGATAAATGAAGAAACTTAAATAAATGGAGTATGACCATCAGACGCACGTATGTTGATTTATGCCTTCCGAAAGTCGAGATTTCGTTTAAAGGCCTCGGTTTTGGGAAATTTTCAAACTGTCTAATATTGCCGTTTTAACTCCATGTATGTCTTAATAATGAAAAATTAAGAAACTTTAATAAATGGAGTATGACCATCAGATGCACGTATGTTGATTTATGACTTCCGAAAGTGGAGATTTCGTTTTAGGGCCTCGGTTTTGGGAAATTTTCAAACTGTTTAATATTGCAGTTTTAACTCCATGAATGTCTTAATAATGATAAATTAAGAAACTTTAATAAATGGAGTATGACCATCAGACGCACGTATGTTGATTTATGCCTTCCGAAAGTCGAGATTTCGTTTGAGAGTCGCAGTTTTAGGAAATTTTTAAACTGTCTAATATTGCAGTTTTAACTCCATGAATGTCTTAATAATGATAAATGAAGAAACTTTAATTAATGAAGTATGACCATCGAGACGCACGTATGTTGATTTATGCTGCCCAAAGTCGAGTTTTCGATTTAGGGCCTCGGTTTTAGGAAATTTTCAAACTGTCTAATATTGCAGTTTTAACACCATGAATGTCTTAATACTGATAAATTAAGAAACTTTAATAAACGGAGTATGACCATCAGACCCACGTATGTTGATTTATGCCTTTCGAAAGTCGAGATTTCGTTTAAGGGCCTCGGTTTTTAGGAAATTTTCAAACTGTTTAATATTGCAGTTTTAACACTATGAAAGTCTTAATAATGATAAATGAAAAAACTTTAATAAATGGGGTATGACCATCAGACGCACGTATGATGATATATGCCTTCCGAAACTCGAGATTTCGTTTGAGGGTCTCGGTGTTTGGAAAATTTCAAACTGTCTAATATTGCAGTTTTAACTCCACGAATGTCTTAATAATGATAAATGAAGAAACTTTAATAAATGGAGTATGACCATCAGGCGCACGTATGTTGATTTATGCCTTCCGAAAGTCGAGATTTCGTTTTAGGGCCTCGGCTTTGGGAAATTTTCAAACTGTCTAATATTGCAGTTTTAACTCCATGAAGGTCTTAATAATGATAAATGAAGAAACTTTAATAAATGAAGTATGACCATCAGACGCACGTATATTGATTTATGCCTTCCGAAAGTCGAGTTTTCGTTTTAGGGCCTCGGTTTTGGGAAATTTTCAAACTGTTTAATATTGCAGTTTTAATCCCATGAATGTCTTTATAATGATAAATTAAGAAACTTTAATAAATGGAGTATGACTATCAGACGCACGTATGTTGATTTATGCCTTCCGAAAGTCGAGATTTCGTTTTAGGGCCTCAGTTTTGGGAAATTTTTAAACTGTCTAATATTGTAGTTTTAACTCCATGAATGTCTTAATAATGATAAATGAAGAAACTTAAATAAATGGAGTATGACCATCAGACGCACGTATGTTGATTTATGCCTTCCGAAAGTCGAGATTTCGTTTAAAGGCCTCGGTTTTGGGAAATTTTCAAACTGTCTAATATTGCCGTTTTAACTCCATGTATGTCTTAATAATGAAAAATTAAGAAACTTTAATAAATGGAGTATGACCATCAGACGCACGTATGTTGATTTATGACTTCCGAAAGTGGAGATTTCGTTTTAGGGCCTCGGTTTTGGGAAATTTTCAAACTGTTTAATATTGCAGTTTTAACTCCATGAATGTCTTAATAATGATAAATTAAGAAACTTTAATAAATGGAGTATGACCATCAGACGCACGTATGTTGATTTATGCCTGCCGAAAGTCGAGTTTTCGATTTAGGGCCTCGGTTTTGGGAAATTTTCAAACTGTCTAATATTGCAGTTTTAACTCCATGAATGTATTAATACTGATAAATTAAGAAACTTTAATAAACGGAGTATGACCATCAGACGCACGTATGTTGATTTATGCCTTTCGAAAGTCGAGATTTCGTTTAAGAGCCTCGGTTTTTGGAAATTTTCAAACTGTCTAATATTGCAGTTTTAACTCCATGAATGTCTTAATAATGATAAATGAAGAAACTTTAATAAATGGAGTATGACCATCAGACGCACGTATATTGATTTATGCCTTCCGAAAGTCGAGTTTTCGTTTTAGGGCCTCGGTTTTGTGAAATTTTCAAACTGTCTAATATTGCAGTTTTAACTCCATGAATGTCTTAATAATGATAAATTAAGAAACCTTAATAAATGGAGTATAACCATCAGACGCACGTATGTTGATTTATGCCTTCCGAAAGTCGAGATTTCGTTTTAGGGCCTCGGTTTTTGGAAAATTTCAAACTGTCTAATATTGCAATTTTAACTGCATGAATGTCTTAATAATGATAAATGAAGAAACTTTAATAAATGGAGTATGACCATCAGACGCACGTATGTTGATTTATGCCTGCCGAAAGTCGAGTTTTCGATTTAGGGCCTCGGTTTTGGGAAATTTTCAAATTGTCTAATATTGAAGTTTTAACTCCATGAATGTCTTAATACTGATAAATTAAGAAACTTTAATAAACGGAGTATTACCATCAGACGCACGTATGTTGATTTATGCCTTTCGAAAGTCGAGATTTCGTTTAAGAGTCTCGGTTTTTAGGAAATTTTCAAACTGTTTAATATTGAAGTTTTAACTCCATGAATGTCTTAATAATGATAAATTAAGAAACTTTAATAAATGGAGTATGACCATCAGACGCACGTATGTTGATTTATGCCTTCCGAAAGTCGAGATTTCGTTTGAGAGTCTCAGTTTTAGGAAATTTTTAAACTGTCTAATATTGCAGTTTTAACTCCATGAATGTCTTAATAATGATAAATGAAGAAACTTTAATTAATGGAGTATGACCATCAGACGCACGTATGTTGATTTATGCCTGCCGAAAGTCGAGTTTTCGATTTAGGGCCTCGGTTTTAGAAAATTTTCAAACTGTCTAATATTGCAGTTTTAACTCCATGAATGTCTTAATACTGATAAATTGAGAAACTTTAATAAACGGAGTATGACCATCAGACGCACGTATGTTGATTTATGCCTTTCGAAAGTCGAGATTTCGTTTAAGGGCCTCGGTTTTTAGGAAATTTTAAAACTGTTTAATATTGCAGTTTTAACACTATGAAAGTCTTAATAATGATAAATGAAAAAACTTTAATAAATGGGGTATGACCATCAGACGCACGTATGTTGATTTATGCCTTCCGAAAGTCGAGATTTCGTTTTAGGGCCTCGGCTTTGGGAAATTTTCAAACTGTCTAATATTGCAGTTTTAACTCCATGAAGGTCTTAATAATGATAAATGAAGAAACTTTAATAAATGGAGTATGACCATCAGACGCACGTATGTTGATTTATGCCTTCCGAAAGTCGAGATTTCGTTTTAGGGCCTCAGTTTTGGGAAATTTTTAAACTGTCTAATATTGTAGTTTTAACTCCATGAATGTCTTAATAATGATAAATGAAGAAACTTAAATAAATGGAGTATGACCATCAGACGCACGTATGTTGATTTATGCCTTCCGAAAGTCGAGATTTCGTTTAAAGGCCTCGGTTTTGGGAAATTTTCAAACTGTCTAATATTGCCGTTTTAACTCCATGTATGTCTTAATAATGAAAAATTAAGAAACTTTAATAAATGGAGTATGACCATCAGACGCACGTATGTTGATTTATGACTTCCGAAAGTGAAGATTTCGTTTTAGGGCCTCGGTTTTGGGAAATTTTCAAACTGTTTAATATTGCAGTTTTAACTCCATGAATGTCTTAATAATGATAAATTAAGAAACTTTAATAAATGGAGTATGACCATCAGACGCACGTATGTTGATTTATGCCTTCCGAAAGTCGAGATTTCGTTTGAGAGTCTCAGTTTTAGGAAGTTTTTAAACTGTCTAATATTGCAGTTTTAACTCCATGAATGTCTTAATAATGATAAATGAAGAAACTTTAATAAATGGAGTATGACCATCAGACGCACGTATATTGATTTATGCCTTCCGAAAGTCGAGTTTTCGTTTTAGGGCCTCGGTTTTGGGAAATTTTCAAACTGTTTAATATTGCAGTTTTAACTCCATGAATGTCTTTATAATGATAAATTAAGAAACTTTAATAAATGGAGTATGACTATCAGACGCACGTATGTTGATTTATGCCTTCCGAAAGTCGAGATTTCGTTTTAGGGCCTCAGTTTTGGGAATTTTTAAACTGTCTAATATTGTAGTTTTAACTCCATGAATGTCTTAATAATGATAAATGAAGAAACTTAAATAAATGGAGTATGACCATCAGACGCACGTATGTTGATTTATGCCTTCCGAAAGTCGAGATTTCGTTTAAAGGCCTCGGTTTTGGGAAATTTTCAAACTGTCTAATATTGCCGTTTTAACTCCATGTATGTCTTAATAATGAAAAATTAAGAAACTTTAATAAATGGAGTATGACCATCAGATGCACGTATGTTGATTTATGACTTCCGAAAGTGGAGATTTCGTTTTAGGGCCTCGGTTTTGGGAAATTTTCAAACTGTTTAATATTGCAGTTTTAACTCCATGAATGTCTTAATAATGATAAATTAAGAAACTTTAATAAATGGAGTATGACCATCAGACGCACGTATGTTGATTTATGCCTTCCGAAAGTCGAGATTTCGTTTGAGAGTCGCAGTTTTAGGAAATTTTTAAACTGTCTAATATTGCAGTTTTAACTCCATGAATGTCTTAATAATGATAAATGAAGAAACTTTAATTAATGAAGTATGACCATCAGACGCACGTATGTTGATTTATGCCTGCCGAAAGTCGAGTTTTCGATTTAGGGCCTCGGTTTTAGGAAATTTTCAAACTGTCTAATATTGCAGTTTTAACACCATGAATGTCTTAATACTGATAAATTAAGAAACTTTAATAAACGGAGTATGACCATCAGACCCACGTATGTTGATTTATGCCTTTCGAAAGTCGAGATTTCGTTTAAGGGCCTCGGTTTTTAGGAAATTTTCAAACTGTTTAATATTGCAGTTTTAACACTATGAAAGTCTTAATAATGATAAATGAAAAAACTTTAATAAATGGGGTATGACCATCAGACGCACGTATGATGATATATGCCTTCCGAAACTCGAGATTTCGTTTGAGGGTCTCGGTGTTTGGAAAATTTCAAACTGTCTAATATTGCAGTTTTAACTCCACGAATGTCTTAATAATGATAAATGAAGAAACTTTAATAAATGGGGTATGACCATCAGACGCACGTATGTTGATTTATGCCTTCCGAAAGTCGAGATTTCGTTTTAGGGCCTCGGCTTTGGGAAATTTTCAAACTGTCTAATATTGCAGTTTTAACTCCATGAAGGTCTTAATAATGATAAATGAAGAAACTTTAATAAATGAAGTATGACCATCAGACGCACGTATATTGATTTATGCCTTCCGAAAGTCGAGTTTTCGTTTTAGGGCCTCGGTTTTGGGAAATTTTCAAACTGTTTAATATTGCAGTTTTAATCCCATGAATGTCTTTATAATGATAAATTAAGAAACTTTAATAAATGGAGTATGACCATCAGACGCACGTATGTTGATTTATGCCTTCCGAAAGTCGAGATTTCGTTTTAGGGCCTCGGTTTTGGGAAATTTTTAAACTGTCTAATATTGTAGTTTTAACTCCATGAATGTCTTAATAATGATAAATGAAGAAACTTAAATAAATGGAGTATGACCATCAGACGCACGTATGTTGATTTATGCCTTCCGAAAGTCGAGATTTCGTTTAAAGGCCTCGGTTTTGGGAAATTTTCAAACTGTCTAATATTGCCGTTTTAACTCCATGTATGTCTTAATAATGAAAAATTAAGAAACTTTAATAAATGGAGTATGACCATCAGACGCACGTATGTTGATTTATGACTTCCGAAAGTGGAGATTTCGTTTTAGGGCCTCGGTTTTGGGAAATTTTCAAACTGTTTAATATTGCAGTTTTAACTCCATGAATGTCTTAATAATGATAAATTAAGAAACTTTAATAAATGGAGTATGACCATCAGACGCACGTATGTTGATTTATGCCTTCCGAAAGTCGAGATTTCGTTTGAGAGTCTCAGTTTTAGGAAGTTTTTAAACTGTCTAATATTGCAGTTTTAACTCCATGAATGTCTTAATAATGATAAATGAAGAAACTTTAATAAATGGAGTATGACCATCAGACGCACGTATATTGATTTATGCCTTCCGAAAGTCGAGTTTTCGTTTTAGGGCCTTGGTTTTGGGAAATTTTCAAACTGTTTAATATTGCGTTTAACTCCATGAATGTCTTTATAATGATAAATTAAGAAACTTTAATAAATGGAGTATGACTATCAGACGCACGTATGTTGATTTATGCCTTCCGAAAGTCGAGATTTCGTTTTAGGGCCTTGATTTTGGGAAATTTTCAAACTGTCTAATATTGCCGTTTTAACTCCATGAATGTCTTAATAATGATAAATGAAGAAACTTTAATAAATGGAGTATGACCATCAGACGCACGTATGTTGATTTATGCCTTCCGAAAGTCGAGATTTCGTTTAAAGGCCTCGGTTTTGGGAAATTTTCAAACTGTCTAATATTGCCGTTTTAACTCCATGTATGTCTTAATAATGAAAAATTAAGAAACTTTAATAAATGGAGTATGACCATCAGATGCACGTATGTTGATTTATGACTTCCGAAAGTGGAGATTTCGTTTTAGGGCCTCGGTTTTGGGAAATTTTCAAACTGTTTAATATTGCAGTTTTAACTCCATGAATGTCTTAATAATGATAAATTAAGAAACTTTAATAAATGGAGTATGACCATCAGACGCACGTATGTTGATTTATGCCTTCCGAAAGTCGAGATTTCGTTTGAGAGTCTCAGTTTTAGGAAATTTTTAAACTGTCTAATATTGCAGTTTTAACTCCATGAATGTCTTAATAATGATAAATGAAGAAACTTTAATTAATGAAGTATGACCATCGACGCACGTATGTTGATTTATGCCTGCAAAAGTCGAGTTTTCGATTTAGGGCCTCGGTTTTAGGAAATTTTCAAACTGTCTAATATTGCAGTTTTAACACCATGAATGTCTTAATACTGATAAATTAAGAAACTTTAATAAACGGAGTATGACCATCAGACGCACGTATGTTGATTTATGCCTTTCGAAAGTCGAGATTTCGTTTAAGGGCCTCGGTTTTTAGGAAATTTTCAAACTGTTTAATATTGCAGTTTTAACACTATGAAAGTCTTAATAATGATAAATGAAAAAACTTTAATAAATGGGGTATGACCATCAGACGCACGTATGATGATTTATGCCTTCCGAAACTCGAGATTTCGTTTGAGGGTCTCGGTGTTTGGAAAATTTCAAACTGTCTAATATTGCAGTTTTAACTCCACGAATGTCTTAATAATGATAAATGAAGAAACTTTAATAAATGGGGTATGACCATCAGACGCACGTATGTTGATTTATGCCTTCCGAAAGTCGAGATTTCGTTTGAGAGTCTCAGTTTTAGGAAGTTTTTAAACTGTCTAATATTGCAGTTTTAACTCCATGAATGTCTTAATAATGATAAATGAAGAAACTTTAATAAATGGAGTATGACCATCAGACGCACGTATATTGATTTATGCCTTCCGAAAGTCGAGTTTTCGTTTTAGGGCCTCGGTTTTGGGAAATTTTCAAACTGTTTAATATTGCAGTTTTAACTCCATGAATGTCTTTATAATGATAAATTAAGAAACTTTAATAAATGGAGTATGACTATCGACGACGTATGTTGATTTATGCCTTCCGAAAGTCGAGATTTCGTTTTAGGGCCTTGATTTTGGGAAATTTTCAAACTGTCTAATATTGCAGTTTTAACTCCATGAATGTCTTAATAATGATAAATGAAGAAACTTTAATAAATGGAGTATGACCATCAGACGCACGTATGTTGATTTATGCCTTCCGAAAGTCGAGATTTCGTTTAAAGGCCTCGGTTTTGGGAAATTTTCAAACTGTCTAATATTGCCGTTTTAACTCCATGTATGTCTTAATAATGAAAAATTAAGAAACTTTAATAAATGGAGTATGACCATCAGATGCACGTATGTTGATTTATGACTTCCGAAAGTGGAGATTTCGTTTTAGGGCCTCGGTTTTGGGAAATTTTCAAACTGTTTAATATTGCAGTTTTAACTCCATGAATGTCTTAATAATGATAAATTAAGAAACTTTAATAAATGGAGTATGACCATCAGACGCACGTATGTTGATTTATGCCTTCCGAAAGTCGAGATTTCGTTTGAGAGTCTCAGTTTTAGGAAATTTTTAAACTGTCTAATATTGCAGTTTTAACTCCATGAATGTCTTAATAATGATAAATGAAGAAACTTTAATTAATGAAGTATGACCATCAGACGCACGTATGTTGATTTATGCCTGCCGAAAGTCGAGTTTTCGATTTAGGGCCTCGGTTTTAGGAAATTTTCAAACTGTCTAATATTGCAGTTTTAACACCATGAATGTCTTAATACTGATAAATTAAGAAACTTTAATAAACGGAGTATGACCATCAGACGCACGTATGTTGATTTATGCCTTTCGAAAGTCGAGATTTCGTTTAAGGGCCTCGGTTTTTAGGAAATTTTCAAACTGTTTAATATTGCAGTTTTAACACTATGAAAGTCTTAATAATGATAAATGAAAAAACTTTAATAAATGGGGTATGACCATCAGACGCACGTATGATGATTTATGCCTTCCGAAACTCGAGATTTCGTTTGAGGGTCTCGGTGTTTGGAAAATTTCAAACTGTCTAATATTGCAGTTTTAACTCCACGAATGTCTTAATAATGATAAATGAAGAAACTTTAATAAATGGGGTATGACCATCAGACGCACGTATGTTGATTTATGCCTTCCGAAAGTCGAGATTTCGTTTGAGAGTCTCAGTTTTAGGAAGTTTTTAAACTGTCTAATATTGCAGTTTTAACTCCATGAATGTCTTAATAATGATAAATGAAGAAACTTTAATAAATGGAGTATGACCATCAGACGCACGTATATTGATTTATGCCTTCCGAAAGTCGAGTTTTCGTTTTAGGGCCTCGGTTTTGGGAAATTTTCAAACTGTTTAATATTGCAGTTTTAACTCCATGAATGTCTTTATAATGATAAATTAAGAAACTTTAATAAATGGAGTATGACTATCAGACGCACGTATGTTGATTTATGCCTTCCGAAAGTCGAGATTTCGTTTTAGGGCCTCAGTTTTGGGAAATTTTTAAACTGTCTAATATTGCAGTTTTAACTCCATGAATGTCTTAATAATGATAAATGAAGAAACTTTAATAAATGGAGTATGACCATCAGACGCACGTATGTTGATTTATGCCTTCCGAAAGTCGAGATTTCGTTTAAAGGCCTCGGTTTTGGGAAATTTTCAAACTGTCTAATATTGCCGTTTTAACTCCATGTATGTCTTAATAATGAAAAATTAAGAAACTTTAATAAATGGAGTATGACCATCAGATGCACGTATGTTGATTTATGACTTCCGAAAGTGGAGATTTCGTTTTAGGGCCTCGGTTTTGGGAAATTTTCAAACTGTTTAATATTGCAGTTTTAACTCCATGAATGTCTTAATAATGATAAATTAAGAAACTTTAATAAATGGAGTATGACCATACGACGCACGTATGTTGATTTATGCCTTCCGAAAGTCGAGATTTCGTTTGAGAGTCGCATTTTAGGAAATTTTTAAACTGTCTAATATTGCGCTTTAACTCCATGAATGTCTTAATAATGATAAATGAAGAAACTTTAATTAATGAAGTATGACCATCAGACGCACGTATGTTGATTTATGCCTGCCGAAAGTCGAGTTTTCGATTTAGGGCCTCGGTTTTAGGAAATTTTCAAACTGTCTAATATTGAAGTTTTAACACCATGAATGTCTTAATACTGATAAATTAAGAAACTTTAATAAACGGAGTATGACCATCAGACGCACGTATGTTGATTTATGCCTTTCGAAAGTCGAGATTTCGTTTAAGGGCCTCGGTTTTTAGGAAATTTTCAAACTGTTTAATATTGCAGTTTTAACACTATGAAAGTCTTAATAATGATAAATGAAAAAACTTTAATAAATGGGGTATGACCATCAGACGCACGTATGATGATTTATGCCTTCCGAAACTCGAGATTTCGTTTGAGGGTCTCGGTGTTTGGAAAATTTCAAACTGTCTAATATTGCAGTTTTAACTCCACGAATGTCTTAATAATGATAAATGAAGAAACTTTAATAAATGGGGTATGACCATCAGACGCACGTATGTTGATTTATGCCTTCCGAAAGTCGAGATTTCGTTTTAGGGCCTCGGCTTTGGGAAATTTTCAAACTGTCTAATATTGCAGTTTTAACTCCATGAAGGTCTTAATAATGATAAATGAAGAAACTTTAATAAATGAAGTATGACCATCAGACGCACGTATATTGATTTATGCCTTCCGAAAGTCGAGTTTTCGTTTTAGGGCCTCGGTTTTGGGAAATTTTCAAACTGTTTAATATTGCAGTTTTAATCCCATGAATGTCTTTATAATGATAAATTAAGAAACTTTAATAAATGGAGTATGACTATCAGACGCACGTATGTTGATTTATGCCTTCCGAAAGTCGAGATTTCGTTTTAGGGCCTCAGTTTTGGGAAATTTTTAAACTGTCTAATATTGTAGTTTTAACTCCATGAATGTCTTAATAATGATAAATGAAGAAACTTAAATAAATGGAGTATGACCATCAGACGCACGTATGTTGATTTATGCCTTCCGAAAGTCGAGATTTCGTTTAAAGGCCTCGGTTTTGGGAAATTTTCAAACTGTCTAATATTGCCGTTTTAACTCCATGTATGTCTTAATAATGAAAAATTAAGAAACTTTAATAAATGGAGTATGACCATCAGACGCACGTATGTTGATTTATGACTTCCGAAAGTGGAGATTTCGTTTTAGGGCCTCGGTTTTGGGAAATTTTCAAACTGTTTAATATTGCAGTTTTAACTCCATGAATGTCTTAATAATGATAAATTAAGAAACTTTAATAAATGGAGTATGACCATCAGACGCACGTATGTTGATTTATGCCTTCCGAAAGTCGAGATTTCGTTTGAGAGTCTCAGTTTTAGGAAGTTTTTAAACTGTCTAATATTGTAGTTTTAACTCCATGAATGTCTTAATAATGATAAATGAAGAAACTTTAATAAGTGGAGTATGACCATCAGACGCACGTATATTGATTTATGCCTTCCGAAAGTCGAGTTTTCGTTTTAGGGCCTTGGTTTTGGGAAATTTTCAAACTGTTTAATATTGCAGTTTTAACTCCATGAATGTCTTTATAATGATAAATTAAGAAACTTTAATAAATGGAGTATGACTATCAGACGCACGTATGTTGATTTATGCCTTCCGAAAGTCGAGATTTCGTTTTAGGGCCTCAGTTTTGGGAAATTTTTAAACTGTCTAATATTGCAGTTTTAACTCCATGAATGTCTTAATAATGATAAATGAAGAAACTTTAATAAATAGAGTATGACCATCAGACGCACGTATGTTGATTTATGCCTTCCGAAAGTCGAGATTTCGTTTAAAGGCCTCGGTTTTGGGAAATTTTCAAACTGTCTAATATTGCCGTTTTAACTCCATGTATGTCTTAATAATGAAAAATTAAGAAACTTTAATAAATGGAGTATGACCATCAGATGCACGTATGTTGATTTATGACTTCCGAAAGTGGAGATTTCGTTTTAGGGCCTCGGTTTTGGGAAATTTTTAAACTGTTTAATATTGCAGTTTTAACTCCATGAATGTCTTAATAATGATAAATTAAGAAACTTTAATAAATGGAGTATGACCATCAGACGCACGTATGTTGATTTATGCCTTCCGAAAGTCGAGATTTCGTTTGAGAGTCTCAGTTTTAGGAAATTTTTAAACTGTCTAATATTGCAGTTTTAACTCCATGAATGTCTTAATAATGATAAATGAAGAAACTTTAATTAATGAAGTATGACCATCGACGCACGTATGTTGATTTATGCTGCCAAAGTCGAGTTTTCGATTTAGGGCCTCGGTTTTAGGAAATTTTCAAACTGTCTAATATTGTAGTTTTAACACCATGAATGTCTTAATACTGATAAATTAAGAAACTTTAATAAACGGAGTATGACCATCAGACGCACGTATGTTGATTTATGCCTTTCGAAAGTCGAGATTTCGTTTAAGGGCCTCGGTTTTTAGGAAATTTTCAAACTGTTTAATATTGCGGTTTAACACTATGAAAGTCTTAATAATGATAAATGAAAAAACTTTAATAAATGGGGTATGACCATCGACGACGCACGTATGATGATTTATGCCTTCCGAAACTCGAGATTTCGTTTGAGGGTCTCGGTGTTTGGAAAATTTCAAACTGTCTAATATTGCAGTTTTAACTCCACGAATGTCTTAATAATGATAAATGAAGAAACTTTAATAAATGGGGTATGACCATCAGACGCACGTATGTTGATTTATGCCTTCCGAAAGTCGAGATTTCGTTTTAGGGCCTCGGCTTTGGGAAATTTTCAAACTGTCTAATATTGCAGTTTTAACTCCATGAAGGTCTTAATAATGATAAATGAAGAAACTTTAATAAATGAAGTATGACCATCAGACGCACGTATATTGATTTATGCCTTCCGAAAGTCGAGTTTTCGTTTTAGGGCCTCGGTTTTGGGAAATTTTTAAACTGTCTAATATTGCAGTTTTAACTCCATGAATGTCTTAATAATGATAAATGAAGAAACTTTAATAAATGGAGTATGACCATTAGACGCACGTATGTTGATTTATGCCTTCCGAAAGTCGAGATTTCGTTTAAAGGCCTCGGTTTTTGGAAATTTTCAAACTGTCTAATATTGCAGTTTTAACTCCACGAATGTCTTAATAATGATAAATGAAGAAACTTTAATAAATGGAGTATGACCATCAGACGCACGTATGTTGATTTATGCCTTCCGAAACTCAAGATTTCGCTTGAGGGTCTCGGTTTTTTGAAAATTTAAAACTGTCTAATATTGCAGTTTTAAATCCACGAATGTCTTAATAATGATAAATGAAGAAACTTTAATAAATGGGGTATGACCATCAGACGCACGTATGTTGATTTATGCCTTCCAATACTCGAGATTTCTTTTGAGGGCCTCGGTTTTTGGAAATTTTAAAACTGTCTAATATTGCAGTTTTAACTCCACAAATGTCTTAATAATGATAAATGAAGAAACTTTAATAAATGGAGTATGACCATCAGACTCACGTATGTTGATTTATGCCTTCCGATACTCGAGATTTCGTTTGAGGGTCTCGGTGTTTGGAAAATTTCAAACTGTCTAATATTGCAGTTTTAACTCCACGAATGTCTTAATAATGATAAATGAAGAAACTTTAATAAATGGAGTATGACCATCAGACGCACGTATGTTGATTTATGCCTTCCGAAAGTCGAGTTTTCGTTTTAGGGCCTCGGTTTTGGGAAATTTTTAAACTGTCTAATATTGCAGTTTTAACTCCATGAATGTCTTAATAATGATAAATGAAGAAACTTTAATAAATGGAGTATGACCATTAGACGCACGTATGTTGATTTATGCCTTCCGAAAGTCGAGATTTCGTTTAAAGGCCTCGGTTTTTGGAAAATTTCAAACTGTCTAATATTGCAGTTTTAACTCCACGAAGTCTTAATAATGATAAATGAAGAAACTTTAATAAATGGAGTATGACCATCAGACGCACGTATGTTGATTTATGCCTTCCGAAACTCGAGATTTCGCTTGAGGGTCTCGGTTTTTTGAAAATTTAAAACTGTCTAATATTGCAGTTTTAAATCCACGAATGTCTTAATAATCATAAATGAAGAAACTTTAATAAATGGGGTATGACCATCAGACGCACGTATGTTGATTTATGCCTTCCGATACTCGAGATTTCTTTTGAGGGCCTCGGTTTTTGGAAATTTTAAAACTGTCTAATATTGCAGTTTTAACTCCACAAATGTCTTAATAATGATAAATGAAGAAACTTTAATAAATGGAGTATGACCATCAGACTCACGTATGTTGATTTATGCCTTCCGATACTCGAGATTTCGTTTGAGGACCTCGGTTTTTGGAAATTTTAAAACTGTCTAATATTGCAGTTTTAACTCCATGAATGTCTTAATAATGATAAATGAAGAAACTTTAATAAATGGAGTATGACCATTAGACGCACGTATGTTGATTTATGCCTTCCGAAAGTCGAGATTTCGTTTAAAGGCCTCGGTTTTTGGAAATTTTCAAACTGTCTAATATTGCAGTTTTAACTCCACGAATGTCTTAATAATGATAAATGAAGAAACTTTAATAAATGGAGTATGACCATCAGACGCACGTATGTTGATTTATGCCTTCCGATACTCGAGATTTCGTTTGAGGGCCTCGGTTTTTGGAAATTTTAAAACTGTCTAATATTGCAGTTTTAACTCCACAAATGTCTTAATAATGATAAATGAAGAAACTTTAATAAATGGAGTATGACCATCAGACTCACGTAAGTTGATTTATGCCTTCCGATACTCGAGATTTCGTTTGAGGGCCTCGGTTTTTGGAAATTTTAAAACTGTCT
The DNA here is from genome assembly GCF_048544455.1 of Silene latifolia. NCBI lineage: Eukaryota > Viridiplantae > Streptophyta > Magnoliopsida > Caryophyllales > Caryophyllaceae > Silene > Silene latifolia. The sequence continues at coordinate 210,447 of NW_027413199.1, read as the reverse complement.
AATATTGCAGTTTTAACTCCACGAATGTCTTAATAATGATAAATGAAGAAACTTTAATAAATGGAGTATGACCATTAGACGCACGTATGTTGATTTATGCCTTCCGAAAGTCGAGATTTCGTTTAAAGGCCTCGGTTTTGGAAAATTTTCAAACTATCTAATATTGCCGTTTAAACTCCATGTATGTCTTAATAATGATAAATTAAGAAACTTTAATAAATGGAGTATGACCATCGAGACGCACGCACGTATGTTGATTTATGCCTTCCGAAAGTGGAGATTTCGTTTTAGGGCATCGGTTTTGGGAAATTTTTAAACTGTCTAATATTGCAGTTTTAACTCCATAAATGTCTTAATAATGATAAATGAAGAAACTTTAATAAATAGAGTATGACCATCAGACGCACGTATGTTGATTTATGCCTTCCAAAAGTCGAGATTTCGTTTAACGGCCTCGGCTTTGGGAAATTTTCAAACTGTCTAATATTGCAGTTTTAACTCCACAAATGTCTTAATAATGATAAATGAAGAAACTTTAATAAATGGAGTATGACCATTAGACGCACGTATGTTGATTTATGCCTTCCGAAAGTCGAGATTTCGTTTAAAGGCCTCGGTTTTTGGAAATTTTCAAACTGTCTAATATTGCGCTTTAACTCCACGAATGTCTTAATAATGATAAATGAAGAAACTTTAATAAATGGAGTATGACCATTAGACGCACGTATGTTGATTTATGCCTTCCGAAAGTCGACATTTCGTTTAAAGGCCTCGGTTTTTGGAAATTTTCAAACTGTCTAATATTGCAGTTTTAACTCCACGAATGTCTTAATAATGATAAATGAAGAAACTTTAATAAATGGAGTATGACCATCAGACGCACGTATGTTGATTTATGCCTTCCGAAACTCGAGATTTCGCTTGAGGGTCTCGATTTTTTGAAAATTTAAAACTGTCTAATATTGCAGTTTTAAATCCACGAATGTCTTAATAATGATAAATGAAGAAACTTTAATAAATGGAGTATGACCATCAGACGCACGTATGTTGATTTATGCCTTCCGAAAGTCGAGATTTCGTTTGAGAGTCTCAGTTTTAGGAAATTTTTAAACTGTCTAATATTGCAGTTTTAACTCCATGAATGTCTTAATAATGATAAATGAAGAAACTTTAATTAATGGAGTATGACCATCGAGACGCACGTATGTTGATTTATGCTGCTAGAAAGTCGAGTTTTCGATTTAGGGCCTCGGTTTTAGGAAATTTTCAAACTGTCTAATATTGCAGTTTTAACTCCATGAATGTCTTAATACTGATAAATTAAGAAACTTTAATAAACGGAGTATGACCATCAGACGCACGTATGTTGATTTATGCCTTTCGAAAGTCGAGATTTCGTTTAAGGGCCTCGGTTTTTAAGAAATTTTCAAACTGTTTAATATTGCAGTTTTAACACTATGAAAGTCTTAATAATGATAAATGAAAAAACTTTAATAAATGGAGTATGACCATCAGACGCACGTATGTTGATTTATGCCTTCCGATACTCGAGATTTCGTTTGAGGGCCTCGGTTTTTGGAAATTTTAAAACTGTCTAATATTGCAGTTTTAACTCCACAAATGTCTTAATAATGATAAATGAAGAAACTTTAATAAATGGAGTATGACCATCAGACTCACGTAAGTTGATTTATGCCTTCCGATACTCGAGATTTCGTTTGAGGGCCTCGGTTTTTGGAAATTTTAAAACTGTCTATTATTGCAGTTTTAACTCCACGAATGTCTTAATAATGATAAATGAAGAAACTTTAATAAATGGAGTATGACCATTAGACGCACGTATGTTGATTTATGCCTTCCGAAAGTCGAGATTTCGTTTAAAGGCCTCGGTTTTGGAAAATTTTCAAACTATCTAATATTGCCGTTTTAACTCCATGTATGTCTTAATAATGATAAATTAAGAAACTTTAATAAATGGAGTATGACCATCAGACGCACGTATGTTGATTTATGCCTTCCGAAAGTGGAGATTTCGTTTTAGGGCATCGGTTTTGGGAAATTTTTAAACTGTCTAATATTGCAGTTTTAACTCCATAAATGTCTTAATAATGATAAATGAAGAAACTTTAATAAATAGAGTATGACCATCAGACGCACGTATGTTGATTTATGCCTTCCAAAAGTCGAGATTTCGTTTAACGGCCTCGGCTTTGGGAAATTTTCAAACTGTCTAATATTGCAGTTTTAACTCCACAAATGTCTTAATAATGATAAATGAAGAAACTTTAATAAATGGAGTATGACCATTAGACGCACGTATGTTGATTTATGCCTTCCGAAAGTCGAGATTTCGTTTAAAGGCCTCGGTTTTTGGAAATTTTCAAACTGTCTAATATTGCAGTTTTAACTCCACGAATGTCTTAATAATGATAAATGAAGAAACTTTAATAAATGGAGTATGACCATTAGACGCACGTATGTTGATTTATGCCTTCCGAAAGTCGACATTTCGTTTAAAGGCCTCGGTTTTTGGAAATTTTCAAACTGTCTAATATTGCAGTTTTAACTCCACGAATGTCTTAATAATGATAAATGAAGAAACTTTAATAAATGGAGTATGACCATCAGACGCACGTATGTTGATTTATGCCTTCCGAAACTCGAGATTTCGCTTGAGGGTCTCGATTTTTTGAAAATTTAAAACTGTCTAATATTGCAGTTTTAAATCCACGAATGTCTTAATAATGATAAATGAAGAAACTTTAATAAATGGAGTATGACCATCGGACGCACGTATGTTGATTTATGCCTTCCGAAAGTCGAGATTTCGTTTGAGAGTCTCAGTTTTAGGAAATTTTTAAACTGTCTAATATTGCAGTTTTAACTCCATGAATGTCTTAATAATGATAAATGAAGAAACTTTAATTAATGGAGTATGACCATCAGACGCACGTATGTTGATTTATGCCTGCCGAAAGTCGAGTTTTCGATTTAGGGCCTCGGTTTTAGGAAATTTTCAAACTGTCTAATATTGCAGTTTTAACTCCATGAATGTCTTAATACTGATAAATTAAGAAACTTTAATAAACGGAGTATGACCATCAGACGCACGTATGTTGATTTATGCCTTTCGAAAGTCGAGATTTCGTTTAAGGGCCTCGGTTTTAAGAAATTTTCAAACTGTTTAATATTGCAGTTTTAACACTATGAAAGTCTTAATAATGATAAATGAAAAAACTTTAATAAATGGAGTATGACCATCAGACGCACGTATGTTGATTTATGCCTTCCGATACTCGAGATTTCGTTTGAGGGCCTCGGTTTTGGAAATTTTAAAACTGTCTAATATTGCAGTTTTAACTCCACAAATGTCTTAATAATGATAAATGAAGAAACTTTAATAAATGGAGTATGACCATCAGACTCACGTAAGTTGATTTATGCCTTCCGATACTCGAGATTTCGTTTGAGGGCCTCGGTTTTTGGAAATTTTAAAACTGTCTAATATTGCAGTTTTAACTCCACGAATGTCTTAATAATGATAAATGAAGAAACTTTAATAAATGGAGTATGACCATTAGACGCACGTATGTTGATTTATGCCTTCCGAAAGTCGAGATTTCGTTTAAAGGCCTCGGTTTTGGAAAATTTTCAAACTATCTAATATTGCCGTTTTAACTCCATGTATGTCTTAATAATGATAAATTAAGAAACTTTAATAAATGGAGTATGACCATCAGACGCACGTATGTTGATTTATGCCTTCCGAAAGTGGAGATTTCGTTTTAGGGCATCGGTTTTGGGAAATTTTTAAACTGTCTAATATTGCAGTTTTAACTCCATAAATGTCTTAATAATGATAAATGAAGAAACTTTAATAAATAGAGTATGACCATCAGACGCACGTATGTTGATTTATGCCTTCCGAAAGTCGAGATTTCGTTTAACGGCCTCGGCTTTGGGAAATTTTCAAACTGTCTAATATTGCAGTTTTAACTCCACAAATGTCTTAATAATGATAAATGAAGAAACTTTAATAAATGGAGTATGACCATTAGACGCACGTATGTTGATTTATGCCTTCCGAAAGTCGAGATTTCGTTTAAAGGCCTCGGTTTTTGGAAATTTTCAAACTGTCTAATATTGCAGTTTTAACTCCACGAATGTCTTAATAATGATAAATGAAGAAACTTTAATAAATGGAGTATGACCATTAGACGCACGTATGTTGATTTATGCCTTCCGAAAGTCGACATTTCGTTTAAAGGCCTCGGTTTTTGGAAATTTTCAAACTGTCTAATATTGCGCTTTTTAACTCCACGAATGTCTTAATAATGATAAATGAAGAAACTTTAATAAATGGAGTATGACCATCAGACGCACGTATGTTGATTTATGCCTTCCGAAACTCGAGATTTCGCTTGAGGGTCTCGGTTTTTTGAAAATTTAAAACTGTCTAATATTGCAGTTTTAAATCCACGAATGTCTTAATAATGATAAATGAAGAAACTTTAATAAATGGAGTATGACCATCAGACGCACGTATGTTGATTTATGCCTTCCGAAAGTCGAGATTTCGTTTGAGAGTCTCAGTTTTAGGAAATTTTTAAACTGTCTAATATTGCAGTTTTAACTCCATGAATGTCTTAATAATGATAAATGAAGAAACTTTAATTAATGGAGTATGACCATCAGACGCACGTATGTTGATTTATGCCTGCCGAAAGTCGAGTTTTCGATTTAGGGCCTCGGTTTTAGGAAATTTTCAAACTGTCTAATATTGCAGTTTTAACTCCATGAATGTCTTAATACTGATAAATTAAGAAACTTTAATAAACGGAGTATGACCATCAGACGCACGTATGTTGATTTATGCCTTTCGAAAGTCGAGATTTCGTTTAAGGGCCTCGGTTTTTAAGAAATTTTCAAACTGTTTAATATTGCAGTTTTAACACTATGAAAGTCTTAATAATGATAAATGAAAAAACTTTAATAAATGGGGTATGACCATCAGACGCACGTATGATGATTTATGCCTTCCGAAACTCGAGATTTCGTTTGAGGGTCTCGGTGTTTGGAAAATTTCAAACTGTCTAATATTGCAGTTTTAACTCCACGAATGTCTGAATAATGATAAATTAAGAAACTTTAATAAACGGAGTATGACCATCAGACGCACGTATGTTGATTTATGCCTTCCGAAAGTCGAGATTTCGCTTGAGGGTCTCGGTTTTTGGAAAATTTAAAACTGTCTAATATTGCAGTTTTAAATCCACGAATGTCTTAATAATGATAAATGAAGAAACTTTAATAAATGGAGTATGACCATCAGACGCACGTATGTTGATTTATGCCTTCCGAAAGTCGAGTTTTCGTTTTAGGGCCTCGGTTTTGGGAAATTTTTAAACTGTCTAATATTGCAGTTTTAACTCCATGAATGTCTTAATAATGATAAATGAAGAAACTTTAATAAATGGAGTATGACCATCAGACGCACGTATGTTGATTTATGCCTTCCGAAAGTCGAGATTTCGTTTAAAGGCCTCGGTTTTGGAAAATTTTCAAACTATCTAATATTGCCGTTTTAACTCCATGTATGTCTTAATAATGATAAATGAAGAAACTTTAATAAATGGGGTATGACCATCAGACGCACGTATGTTGATTTATGCCTTCCGATACTCGAGATTTCGTTTGAGAGTCTCAGTTTTAGGAAATTTTTAAACTGTCTAATATTGCAGTTTTAACTCCATGAATGTCTTAATAATGATAAATGAAGAAACTTTAATTAATGGAGTATGACCATCAGACGCACGTATGTTGATTTATGCCTGCCGAAAGTCGAGTTTTCGATTTAGGGCCTCGGTTTTAGGAAATTTTCAAACTGTCTAATATTGCAGTTTTAACTCCATGAATGTCTTAATACTGATAAATTAAGAAACTTTAATAAACGGAGTATGACCATCAGACGCACGTATGTTGATTTATGCCTTTCGAAAGTCGAGATTTCGTTTAAGGGCCTCGGTTTTTAAGAAATTTTCAAACTGTTTAATATTGCAGTTTTAACACTATGAAAGTCTTAATAATGATAAATGAAAAAACTTTAATAAATGGAGTATGACCATCAGACGCACGTATGTTGATTTATGCCTTCCGATACTCGAGATTTCGTTTGAGGGCCTCGGTTTTTGGAAATTTTAAAACTGTCTAATATTGCAGTTTTAACTCCACAAATGTCTTAATAATGATAAATGAAGAAACTTTAATAAATGGAGTATGACCATCAGACTCACGTAAGTTGATTTATGCCTTCCGATACTCGAGATTTCGTTTGAGGGCCTCGGTTTTTGGAAATTTTAAAACTGTCTAATATTGCAGTTTTAACTCCACGAATGTCTTAATAATGATAAATGAAGAAACTTTAATAAATGGAGTATGACCATTAGACGCACGTATGTTGATTTATGCCTTCCGAAAGTCGAGATTTCGTTTAAAGGCCTCGGTTTTGGAAAATTTTCAAACTATCTAATATTGCCGTTTTAACTCCATGTATGTCTTAATAATGATAAATTAAGAAACTTTAATAAATGGAGTATGACCATCAGACGCACGTATGTTGATTTATGCCTTCCGAAAGTGGAGATTTCGTTTTAGGGCATCGGTTTTGGGAAATTTTTAAACTGTCTAATATTGCAGTTTTAACTCCATAAATGTCTTAATAATGATAAATGAAGAAACTTTAATAAATAGAGTATGACCATCGACGCACGTATGTTGATTTATGCCTCGAGAAAGTCGAGATTTCGTTTAACGGCCTCGGCTTTGGGAAATTTTCAAACTGTCTAATATTGCAGTTTTAACTCCACAAATGTCTTAATAATGATAAATGAAGAAACTTTAATAAATGGAGTATGACCATTAGACGCACGTATGTTGATTTATGCCTTCCGAAAGTCGAGATTTCGTTTAAAGGCCTCGGTTTTTGGAAATTTTCAAACTGTCTAATATTGCAGTTTTAACTCCACGAATGTCTTAATAATGATAAATGAAGAAACTTTAATAAATGGAGTATGACCATTAGACGCACGTATGTTGATTTATGCCTTCCGAAAGTCGACATTTCGTTTAAAGGCCTCGGTTTTTGGAAATTTTCAAACTGTCTAATATTGCAGTTTTAACTCCACGAATGTCTTAATAATGATAAATGAAGAAACTTTAATAAATGGAGTATGACCATCAGACGCACGTATGTTGATTTATGCCTTCCGAAACTCGAGATTTCGCTTGAGGGGTCTCGGTTTTTGAAAATTTAAAACTGTCTAATATTGCAGTTTTAAATCCACGAATGTCTTAATAATGATAAATGAAGAAACTTTAATAAATGGAGTATGACCATCAGACGCACGTATGTTGATTTATGCCTTCCGAAAGTCGAGATTTCGTTTGAGAGTCTCAGTTTTAGGAAATTTTTAAACTGTCTAATATTGCAGTTTTAACTCCATGAATGTCTTAATAATGATAAATGAAGAAACTTTAATTAATGGAGTATGACCATCGACGCACGTATGTTGATTTATGCTGCCAAAGTCGAGTTTTCGATTTAGGGCCTCGGTTTTAGGAAATTTTCAAACTGTCTAATATTGCAGTTTTAACTCCATGAATGTCTTAATACTGATAAATTAAGAAACTTTAATAAACGGAGTATGACCATCAGACGCACGTATGTTGATTTATGCCTTTCGAAAGTCGAGATTTCGTTTAAGGGCCTCGGTTTTAAGAAATTTTCAAACTGTTAATATTGCGTTTTAACACTATGAAAGTCTTAATAATGATAAATGAAAAAACTTTAATAAATGGGGTATGACCATCAGACGCACGTATGATGATTTATGCCTTCCGAAACTCGAGATTTCGTTTGAGGGTCTCGGTGTTTGGAAAATTTCAAACTGTCTAATATTGCAGTTTTAACTCCACGAATGTCTGAATAATGATAAATTAAGAAACTTTAATAAACGGAGTATGACCATCAGACGCACGTATGTTGATTTATGCCTTCCGAAAGTCGAGATTTCGCTTGAGGGTCTCGGTTTTTGGAAAATTTAAAACTGTCTAATATTGCAGTTTTAAATCCACGAATGTCTTAATAATGATAAATGAAGAAACTTTAATAAATGGAGTATGACCATCAGACGCACGTATGTTGATTTATGCCTTCCGAAAGTCGAGTTTTCGTTTTAGGGCCTCGGTTTTGGGAAATTTTTAAACTGTCTAATATTGCAGTTTTAACTCCATGAATGTCTTAATAATGATAAATGAAGAAACTTTAATAAATGGAGTATGACCATCAGACGCACGTATGTTGATTTATGCCTTCCGAAAGTCGAGATTTCGTTTAAAGGCCTCGGTTTTGGAAAATTTTCAAACTATCTAATATTGCCGTTTTAACTCCATGTATGTCTTAATAATGATAAATGAAGAAACTTTAATAAATGGGGTATGACCATCAGACGCACGTATGTTGATTTATGCCTTCCGATACTCGAGATTTCTTTTGAGGGCCTCGGTTTTTGGAAATTTTAAAACTGTCTAATATTGCAGTTTTAACTCCACAAATGTCTTAATAATTATAAATGAAGAAACTTTAATAAATAGAGTATGACCATCAGACGCACGTATGTTGATTTATGCCTTCCGAAAGTCGAGATTTCGATTTAGGGCCTCGGTTTTAGGAAATTTTCAAACTGTCTAATATTGCAGTTTTAACTCCACGAATGTCTTAATAATGATAAATGAAGAAACTTTAATAAATGGAGTATGACCATCAGACGCACGTATGTTGATTTATGCCTTCCGAAACTCGAGATTTCGCTTGAGGGTCTCGGTTTTTTGAAAATTTAAAACTGTCTAATATTGCAGTTTTAAATCCACGAATGTCTTAATAATGATAAATGAAGAAACTTTAATAAATGGGGTATGACCATCAGACGCACGTATGTTGATTTATGCCTTCCGATACTCGAGATTTCTTTTGAGGGCCTCGGTTTTAGGAAATTTTCAAACTGTTTAATATTGCAGTTTTAACACTATGAAAGTCTTAATAATGATAAATGAAAAAACTTTAATAAATGGGGTATGACCATCAGACGCACGTATGATGATTTATGCCTTCCGAAACTCGAGATTTCGTTTGAGGGTCTCGGTGTTTGGAAAATTTCAAACTGTCTAATATTGCAGTTTTAACTCCACGAATGTCTTAATAATGATAAATGAAGAAACTTTAATAAATGGGGTATGACCATCAGACGCACGTATGTTGATTTATGCCTTCCGAAAGTCGAGATTTCGTTTTAGGGCCTCGGCTTTGGGAAATTTTCAAACTGTCTAATATTGCAGTTTTAACTCCATGAATGTCTTAATAATGATAAATGAAGAAACTTTAATAAATGGAGTATGACCATTAGACGCACGTATGTTGATTTATGCCTTCCGAAAGTCGAGATTTCGTTTAAAGGCCTCGGTTTTTGGAAATTTTCAAACTGTCTAATATTGCAGTTTTAACTCCACGAATGTCTTAATAATGATAAATGAAGAAACTTTAATAAATGGAGTATGACCATCAGACGCACGTATGTTTATTTATGCCTTCCGATACTCGAGATTTCGTTTGAGGGCCTCGGTTTTTGGAAATTTTAAAACTGTCTAATATTGCAGTTTTAACTCCACGAATATCTTAATAATGATAAATGAAGAAACTTTAATAAATGGAGTATGACCATCAGACGCACGTATGTTGATTTATGCCTTCCGATACTCCAGATTTCGTTTGAGGGCCTCGGTTTTTGGAAATTTTAAAACTGTCTAATATTGCAGTTTTAACTCCACAAATGTCTTAATAATGATAAATGAAGAAACTTTAATAAATGGAGTATGACCATCAGACTCACGTATGTTGATTTATGCCTTCCGATACTCGAGATTTCGTTTAAAGGCCTCGGTTTTGGGAAATTTTCAAACTGTCTAATATTGCCGGTTTAACTCCATGTAAGTCTTAATAATGATAAATTAAGAAACTTTAATAAATGTCGTATGACCATCAGACGCACGTATGTTGATTTATGACTTCCGAAAGTGGAGATTTCGTTTTAGGGCCTCGGTTTTGGGAAATTTTCAAACTGTTTAATATTGCAGTTTTAACTCCATGAATGTCTTAATAATGATAAATTAAGAAACTTTAATAAATGGAGTATGACCATCAGACGCACGTATGTTGATTTATGCCTTCCGAAAGTCGAGATTTCGTTTGAGAGTCTCAGTTTTAGGAAATTTTTAAACTGTCTAATATTGCAGTTTTAACTCCATGAATGTCTTAATAATGATAAATGAAGAAACTTTAATTAATGGAGTATGACCATCAGACGCACGTATGTTGATTTATGCCTGCCGAAAGTCGAGTTTTCGATTTAGGGCCTCGGTTTTAGGAAATTTTCAAACTGTCTAATATTGCAGTTTTAACTCCATGAATGTCTTAATACTGATAAATTAAGAAACTTTAATTAATGGAGTATGACCATCAGACGCACGTATGTTGATTTATGCCTTCCGAAAGTGGAGATTTCGTTTTAGGGCCTCGGTTTTGGGAAATTTTTAAACTGTCTAATATTGCAGTTTTAACTCCATAAATGTCTTAATAATGATAAATGAAGAAACTTTAATAAATAGAGTATGACCATCAGACGCACGTATGTTGATTTATGCCTTCCGAAAGTCGAGATTTCGTTTAAAGGCCTCGGTTTTTGGAAATTTTCAAACTGTCTAATATTGCAGTTTTAACTCCACGAATGTCTTAATAATGATAAATGAAGAAACTTTAATAAATGGAGTATGACCATCAGACGCACGTATGTTGATTTATGCCTTCCGAAACTCGAGATTTCGCTTGAGGGTCTCGGTTTTTTGAAAATTTAAAACTGTCTAATATTGCAGTTTTAAATCCACGAATGTCTTAATAATGATAAATGAAGAAACTTTAATAAATGGGGTATGACCATCAGACGCACGTATGTTGATTTATGCCTTCCGATACTCGAGATTTCTTTTGAGGGCCTCGGTTTTGGGAAATTTTCAAACTGTTTAATATTGCAGTTTTAACTCCATGAATGTCTTAATAATGATAAATTAAGAAACTTTAATAAATGGAGTATGACCATCAGACGCACGTATGTTGATTTATGCCTTCCGAAAGTCGAGATTTCGTTTGAGAGTCTCAGTTTTAGGAAATTTTTAAACTGTCTAATATTGCAGTTTTAACTCCATGAATGTCTTAATAATGATAAATGAAGAAACTTTAATTAATGGAGTATGACCATCAGACGCACGTATGTTGATTTATGCCTGCCGAAAGTCGAGTTTTCGATTTAGGGCCTCGGTTTTAGGAAATTTTCAAACTGTCTAATATTGCAGTTTTAACTACATGAATGTCTTAATACTGATAAATTAAGAAACTTTAATAAACGGAGTATGACCATTAGACGCACGTATGTTGATTTATGCCTTTCGAAAGTCGAGATTTCGTTTAAGGGCCTCGGTTTTTAGGAAATTTTCAAACTGTTTAATATTGCAGTTTTAACACTATGAAAGTCTTAATAATGATAAATGAAAAAACTTTAATAAATGGGGTATGACCATCAGACGCACGTATGATGATTTATGCCTTCCGAAACTCGAGATTTCGTTTGAGGGTCTCGGTGTTTGGAAAATTTCAAACTGTCTAATATTGCAGTTTTAAATCCACGAATGTCTTAATAATGATAAATGAAGAAACTTTAATAAATGGGGTATGACCATCAGACGCACGTATGTTGATTTATGCCTTCCGAAAGTCGAGATTTCGTTTTAGGGCCTCGGCTTTGGGAAATTTTAAAACTGTCTAATATTGCAGTTTTAACTCCATGAAGGTCTTAATAATGATAAATGAAGAAACTTTAATAAATGGAGTATGACCATCAGACGCACGTATGATGATTTATGCCTTCCGAAACTCGAGATTTCGTTTGAGGGTCTCGGTGTTTGGAAAATTTCAAACTGTCTAATATTGCAGTTTTAAATCCACGAATGTCTTAATAATGATAAATGAAGAAACTTTAATAAATGGGGTATGACCATCAGACGCACGTATGTTGATTTATGCCTTCCGAAAGTCGAGATTTCGTTTTAGGGCCTCGGCTTTGGGAAATTTTAAAACTGTCTAATATTGCAGTTTTAACTCCATGAAGGTCTTAATAATGATAAATGAAGAAACTTTAATAAATGGAGTATGACCATCAGACGCACGTATGTTGATTTATGCCTTCCGAAAGTCGAGTTTTCGTTTTAGGGCCTCGGTTTTGGGAAATTTTTAAACTGTCTAATATTGCAGTTTTAACTCCATGAATGTCTTAATAATGATAAATGAAGAAACTTTAATAAATGGAGTATGACCATCAGACGCACGTATGTTGATTTATGCCTTCCGAAAGTCGAGATTTCGTTTAAAGGCCTCGGTTTTGGAAAATTTTCAAACTATCTAATATTGCCGTTTTAACTCCATGTATGTCTTAATAATGATAAATTAAGAAACTTTAATAAATGGAGTATGACCATCAGACGCACGTATGTTGATTTATGCCTTCCGAAAGTGGAGATTTCGTTTTAGGGCCTCGGTTTTGGGAAATTTTTAAACTGTCTAATATTGCAGTTTTAACTCCATAAATGTCTTAATAATGATAAATGAAGAAACTTTAATAAATAGAGTATGACCATCGAGGCGCACGTATGTTGATTTATGCCTTCCGAAAGTCGATATTTCGTTTAACGGCCTCGGTTTTGGGAAATTTTCAAACTGTCTAATATTGCGCTTTTAACTCCATGAATATCTTAATAATGATAAATGAAGAAACTTTAATAAATGGAGTATGACCATCCGACGCACGTATGTTGATTTATGCCTTCCGAAAGTCGAGATTTCGTTTTAGGGCCTCGGTTTTGGAAAATTTCAAACTGTCTAATATTGCGCTTTTTAACTCCATGAATGTCGTAATAATGATAATTGAAGAAACTTTAATAAATGGAGTATGATCATCGACGCACGTATGTTGATTTATGCCCTGAAAGTCGAGTTTTCGATTTAGGGCCTCGGTTTTGGGAAATTTTCAAACTGTCTAATATTGCAGTTTTAACATTATGAATGTCTTAATACTGATAATTTAAGAAACTTTAATAAACGGAGTATGACCATCAGACGCACGTATGTTGATTTATGCCTTTCGAAAGTCGAAATTTCGTTTAAGAGCCTCGGTTTTTAGGAAATTTTCAAACTGTCTTAATATTGCAGTTTTAACTCCATGGATGTCATAATAATGATAAATTAAGAAACTTTAATAAACGGAGTATGACCATCAGACGCACGTATGTTGATTTATGCCTTCCGAAAGTCGAGATTTCGCTTGAGGGTCTCGGTTTTTGGAAAATTTAAAACTGTCTAATATTGCAGTTTTAAATCCACGAATGTCTTAATAATGATAAATGAAGAAACTTTAATAAATGGAGTATGACCATCAGACGCACGTATGTTGATTTATGCCTTCCGAAAGTCGAGTTTTCGTTTTAGGGCCTCGGTTTTGGGAAATTTTTAAACTGTCTAATATTGCAGTTTTAACTCCATGAATGTCTTAATAATGATAAATGAAGAAACTTTAATAAATGGAGTATGACCATCAGACGCACGTATGTTTATTTATGCCTTCCGATACTCGAGATTTCGTTTGAGGGCCTCGGTTTTGGAAATTTTAAACCGTCTAATATTGCGTTTTAACTCCACGAATATCTTAATAATGATAAATGAAGAAACTTTAATAAATGGAGTATGACCATCGACGCACGTATGTTGATTTATGCCTTCCGATACTCAGTTTCGTTTGAGGGCCTCGGTTTTTGGAAATTTTCAAACTGTCTAATATTGCAGTTTTAACTCCACAAATGTCTTAATAATGATAAATGAAGAAACTTTAATAAATGGAGTATGACCATCAGACTCACGTATGTTGATTTATGCCTTCCGATACTCGAGATTTCGTTTAAAGGCCTCGGTTTTGGGAAATTTTCAAACTGTCTAATATTGCCGGTTTAACTCCATGTAAGTCTTAATAATGATAAATTAAGAAACTTTAATAAATGTCGTATGACCATCAGACGCACGTATGTTGATTTATGACTTCCGAAAGTGGAGATTTCGTTTTAGGGCCTCGGTTTTGGGAAATTTTCAAACTGTTTAATATTGCAGTTTTAACTCCATGAATGTCTTAATAATGATAAATTAAGAAACTTTAATAAATGGAGTATGACCATCAGACGCACGTATGTTGATTTATGCCTTCCGAAAGTCGAGATTTCGTTTGAGAGTCTCAGTTTTAGGAAATTTTTAAACTGTCTAATATTGCAGTTTTAACTCCATGAATGTCTTAATAATGATAAATGAAGAAACTTTAATAAATAGAGTATGACCATCAGACGCACGTATGTTGATTTATGCCTTCCGATACTCGAGATTTCTTTTGAGGGCCTCGGTTTTTGGAAATTTTAAAACTGTCTAATATTGCAGTTTTAACTCCACAAATGTCTTAATAATGATAAATGAAGAAACTTTAATAAATGGAGTATGACCATCAGACTCGCGTATGTTGATTTATGCCTTCCGATACTCGAGATTTCGTTTGAGGACCTCGGTTTTTGGAAATTTTAAAACTGTCTAATATTGCAGTTTTAACTCCACGAATGTCTTAATAATAATAAATGAAGAAACTTTAATAAATGGGGTATGACCATCAGACGCACGTATGTTGATTTATGCCTTCCGAAAGTCGAGATTTCGTTTTAGGGCCTCGGCTTTGGGAAATTTTCAAACTGTCTAATATTGCAGTTTTAACTCCATGAAGGTCTTAAAAATGATAAATGAAGAAACTTTAATAAATGGAGTATGACCATCAGACGCACGTATGTTGATTTATGCCTTCCGAAAGTCGAGATTTCGTTTAAAGGCCTCGGTTTTGGAAAATTTTCAAACTATCTAATATTGTCGTTTTAACTCCATGTATGTCTTAATAATGATAAATTAAGAAACTTTAATAAATGGAGTATGACCATCGACGACGTATGTTGATTTATGCCTTCCGAAAGTGGAGATTTCGTTTTAGGGCCTCGGTTTTGGGAAATTTTTAAACTGTCTAATATTGCAGTTTTAACTCCATAAATGTCTTAATAATGATAAATGAAGAAACTTTAATAAATAGAGTATGACCATCGACGCACGTATGTTGATTTATGCCTAAAAAGTCGAGTTTTCGATTTAGGGCCTCGGTTTTAGGAAATTTTCAAACTGTCTAATATTGCAGTTTTAACTCCATGAATGTCTTAATACTGATAAATTAAGAAACTTTAATTAATGGAGTATGACCATCGACGACGTATGTTGATTTATGCCTTCCGAAAGTGGAGATTTCGTTTTAGGGCCTCGGTTTTGGGAAATTTTTAAACCTGTCTAATATTGCGCTTTTAACTCCATAAATGTCTTAATAATGATAAATGAAGAAACGTTAATAAATAGAGTATGACCATCAGACGCACGTATGTTGATTTATGCCTTCCGAAAGTCGAGATTTCGTTTAACGGCCTCGGCTTTGGGAAATTTTCAAACTGTCTAATATTGCAGTTTTAACTCCACAAATGTCTTAATAATGATAAATGAAGAAACTTTAATAAATGGAGTATGACCATTAGACGCACGTATGTTGATTTATGCCTTCCGAAAGTCGAGATTTCGTTTAAAGGCCTCGGTTTTTGGAAATTTTCAAACTGTCTAATATTGCAGTTTTAACTCCACGAATGTCTTAATAATGATAAATGAAGAAACTTTAATAAATGGAGTATGACCATCAGACGCACGTATGTTGATTTATGCCTTCCGAAACTCGAGATTTCGCTTGAGGGTCTCGGTGTTTTGAAAATTTAAAACTGTCTAATATTGCAGTTTTAAATCCACTAATGTCTTAATAATGATAAATGAAGAAACTTTAATAAATGGGGTATGACCATCAGACGCACGTATGTTGATTTATGCCTTCCGATACTCGAGATTTCTTTTGAGGGCCTCGGTTTTGGGAAATTTTCAAACTGTTTAATATTGCGCTTTAACTCCATGAATGTCTTAATAATGATAAATTAAGAAACTTTAATAAATGGAGTATGACCATGAGACGCACGTATGTTGATTTATGCCTTCCGAAAGTCGAGATTTCGTTTGAGAGTCTCCGCTTTTAGGAAATTTTTAAACCGCTGTCTAATATTGCACTTTTAACTCCATGAATGTCTTAATAATGATAAATGAAGAAACTTTAATTAATGGAGTATGACCATCGACGCACGTATGTTGATTTATGCCTCATTAAGAAAGTCGAGTTTTCGATTTAGGGCCTCGGTTTTAGGAAATTTTCAAACTGTCTAATATTGCAGTTTTAACTCCATGAATGTCGTAATACTGATAAATTAAGAAACTTTAATAAACGGAGTATGACCATCGACGACGTATGTTGATTTATGCCTTTCGAAAGTCGAGATTTCGTTTAAGGGCCTCGGTTTTTAGGAAATTTTCAAACTGTTTAATATTGCGCTTTAACACTATGAAAGTCTTAATAATGATAAATGAAAAAACTTTAATAAATGGGGTATGACCATCGACGCACGTATGATGATTTATGCCTTCCGAAACTCGAGATTTCGTTTGAGGGTCTCGGTGTTTGGAAAATTTCAAACTGTCTAATATTGCAGTTTTAACTCCACGAATGTCTTAATAATGATAAATGAAGAAACTTTAATAAATGGGGTATGACCATCGACGTCGTATGTTGATTTATGCCTTCCGAAAGTCGAGATTTCGTTTTAGGGCCTCGGCTTTGGGAAATTTTCAAACTGTCTAATATTGCGCTTTTAACTCCATGAAGGTCTTAATAATGATAAATGAAGAAACTTTAATAAATGGAGTATGACCATCAGACGCACGTATGTTGATTTATGCCTTCCGAAAGTCGAGTTTTCGTTTTAGGGCCTCGGTTTTGGGAAATTTTCAAACTGTCTAATATTGCAGTTTTAACTCCATGAATGTCTTAATAATGATAAATGAAGAAACTTTAATAAATGGAGTATGACCATCAGACGCACGTATGTTGATTTATGCCTTCCGAAAGTCGAGATTTCGTTTAAAGGCCTCGGTTTTGGAAAATTTTCAAACTATCTAATATTGCCGTTTTAACTCCATGTATGTCTTAATAATGATAAATTAAGAAACTTTAATAAATGGAGTATGACCATCAGACGCACGTATGTTGATTTATGCCTTCCGAAAGTGGAGATTTCGTTTTAGGGCCTCGGTTTTGGGAAATTTTTAAACTGTCTAATATTGCAATTTTAACTCCATAAATGTCTTAATAATGATAAATGAAGAAACTTTAATAAATAGAGTATGACCATCAGACGCACGTATGTTGATTTATGCCTTCCGAAAGTCGATATTTCGTTTAACGGCCTCGGTTTTGGGAAATTTTCAAACTGTCTACTATTGCAGTTTTAACTCCATGAATATCTTAATAATGATAAATTAAGAAACTTTAATAAATGGAGTATGACCATCAGACGCACGTATGTTGATTTATGCCTTCCGAAAGTCGAGATTTCGTTTTAGGGCCTCGGTTTTTGGAAAATTTCAAACTGTCTAATATTGCAGTTTTAACTCCATGAATGTCGTAATAATTATAATTGAAGAAACTTTAATAAATGGAGTATGATCATCAGACGCACGTATGTTGATTTATGCCTGCCGAAAGTCGAGTTTTCGATTTAGGGCCTCGGTTTTGGGAAATTTTCAAACTGTCTAATATTGCAGTTTTAACATTATGAATGTCTTAATACTGATAATTTAAGAAACTTTAATAAACGGAGTATGACCATCAGACGCACGTATGTTGATTTATGCCTTTCGAAAGTCGAAATTTCGTTTAAGAGCCTCGGTTTTTAGGAAATTTTCAAACTGTCTTAATATTGCAGTTTTAACTCCATGGATGTCATAATAATGATAAATTAAGAAACTTTAATAAACGGAGTATGACCATCAGACGCACGTATGTTGATTTATGCCTTCCGAAAGTCGAGATTTCGCTTGAGGGTCTCGGTTTTTGGAAAATTTAAAACTGTCTAATATTGCAGTTTTAAATCCACGAATGTCTTAATAATGATAAATGAAGAAACTTTAATAAATGGAGTATGACCATCAGACGCACGTATGTTGATTTATGCCTTCCGAAAGTCGAGTTTTCGTTTTAGGGCCTCGGTTTTGGGAAATTTTTAAACTGTCTAATATTGCAGTTTTAACTCCATGAATGTCTTAATAATGATAAATGAAGAAACTTTAATAAATGGAGTATGACCATTAGACGCACGTATGTTGATTTATGCCTTCCGAAAGTCGAGATTTCGTTTAAAGGCCTCGGTTTTTGGAAATTTTCAAACTGTCTAATATTGCAGTTTTAACTCCACGAATGTCTTAATAATGATAAATGAAGAAACTTTAATAAATGGAGTATGACCATCAGACGCACGTATGTTGATTTATGCCATCCGAAACTCGAGATTTCGCTTGAGGGTCTCGGTTTTTGGAAAATTTAAAACTGTCTAATATTGCAGTTTTAAATCCACGAATGTCTTAATAATGATAAATGAAGAAACTTTAATAAATGGAGTATGACCATCAGACGCACGTATGTTGATTTATGCCTTCCGATACTCGAGATTTCGTTTGAGGGCCTCGGTTTTTGGAAATTTTAAAACTGTCTAATATTGCAGTTTTAACTCCACAAATGTCTTAATAATGATAAATGAAGAAACTTTAATAAATGGAGTATGACCATCAGACTCACGTATGTTGATTTATGCCTTCCGATACTCGAAATTTCGTTTGAGGACCTCGGTTTTGGAAATTTTCAAACTGTCTAATATTGCCGTTTTAACTCCACGAATGTCTTAATAATGATAAATGAAGAAACTTTAATAAATGGAGTATGACCATCAGACTCACGTATGTTGATTTATGCCTTCCGATACTCGAGATTTCGTTTGAGGACCTCGGTTTTTGGAAATTTTAAAACTGTCTAATATTGCAGTTTTAACTCCACGAATGTCTTAATAATGATAAATGAAGAAACTTTAATAAATGGGGTATGACCATCAGACGCACGTATGTTGATTTATGCCTTCCGAAAGTCGAGATTTCGTTTTAGGGCCTCGGCTTTGGGAAATTTTCAAACTGTCTAATATTGCAGTTTTAACTCCATGAAGGTCTTAATAATGATAAATGAAGAAACTTTAATAAATGGAGTATGACCATCAGACGCACGTATGTTGATTTATGCCTTCCGAAAGTCGAGATTTCGTTTAAAGGCCTAGGTTTTGGAAAATTTTCAAACTATCTAATATTGTCGTTTTAACTCCATGTATGTCTTAATAATGATAAATTAAGAAACTTTAATAAATGGAGTATGACCATCAGACGCACGTATGTTGATTTATGCCTTCCGAAAGTGGAGATTTCGTTTTAGGGCCTCGGTTTTGGGAAATTTTTAAACTGTCTAATATTGCAGTTTTAACTCCATAAATGTCTTAATAATGATAAATGAAGAAACTTTAATAAATAGAGTATGACCATCAGACGCACGTATGTTGATTTATGCCTTCCGAAAGTCGAGATTTCGTTTAACGGCCTCGGCTTTGGGAAATTTTCAAACTGTCTAATATTGCAGTTTTAACTCCATGAATGTCTTAATAATGATAAATGAAGAAACTTTAATAAATGGAGTATGACCATTAGACGCATGTATGTTGATTTATGCCTTCCGAAAGTCGAGATTTCGTTTAAAGGCCTCGGTTTTTGGAAATTTTCAAACTGTCTAATATTGCAGTTTTAACTCCACGAATGTCTTAATAATGATAAATGAAGAAACTTTAATAAATGGAGTATGACCATCAGACGCACGTATGTTGATTTATGCCTTCCGAAACTCGAGATTTCGCTTGAGGGTCTCGGTTTTTTGAAAATTTAAAACTGTCTAATATTGCAGTTTTAAATCCACGAATGTCTTAATAATGATAAATGAAGAAACTTTAATAAATGGGGTATGACCATCAGACGCACGTATGTTGATTTATGCCTTCCGATACTCGAGATTTCTTTTGAGGGCCTCGGTTTTTGGAAATTTTAAAACTGTCTAATATTGCAGTTTTAACTCCACAAATGTCTTAATAATGATAAATGAAGAAACTTTAATAAATGGAGTATGACCATCAGACTCACGTATGTTGATTTATGCCTTCCGATACTCGAGATTTCGTTTGAGGACCTCGGTTTTTGGAAATTTTAAAACTGTCTAATATTGCAATTTTAACTCCATGAATGTCTTAATAATGATAACTGAAGAAACTTTAATAAATGGAGTATGACCATTAGACGCACGTATGTTGATTTATGCCTTCCGAAAGTCGAGATTTCGTTTAAAGGCCTCGGTTTTGGAAATTTTCAAACTGTCTAATATTGCGCTTTAACTCCACGAATGTCTTAATAATGATAAATGAAGAAACTTTAATAAATGGAGTATGACCATCAGACGCACGTATGTTGATTTATGCCTTCCGAAACTCGAGATTTCGCTTGGGGGTCTCGGTTTTTTGAAAATTTAAAACTTTCAAATATTGCAGTTTTAAATCCACGAATGTCTTAATAATGATAAATGAAGAAACTTTAATAAATGGGGTATGACCATCAGACGCACGTATGTTGATTTATGCCTTCCGAAACTCGAGATTTCGTTTGAGGGTCTCGGTGTTTGGAAAATTTCAAACTGTCTAATATTGCAGTTTTAACTCCACGAATGTCTTAATAATGATAAATGAAGAAACTTTAATAAATGGGGTATGACCATCGACGACGTATGTTGATTTATGCCTTCCGAAAGTCGAGATTTCGTTTTAGGGTCTCGGCTTTGGGAAATTTTCAAACTGTCTAATATTGCAGTTTTAACTCCACGAATGTCTTAATAATGATAAATGAAGAAACTTTAATAAATGGAGTATGACCATCAGACGCACGTATGTTGATTTATGCCTTCCGAAACTCGAGATTTCGCTTGGGGTCTCGGTTTTTGAAAATTTAAAACTTTCAAATATTGCAGTTTTAAATCCACGAATGTCTTAATAATGATAAATGAAGAAACTTTAATAAATGGGGTATGACCATCGACGCACGTATGTTGATTTATGCCTTCCGAAAATCGAGATTTCGTTTGAGGGTCTCGGTGTTTGGAAAATTTCAAACCTGTCTAATATTGCAGTTTTAACTCCACGAATGTCTTAATAATGATAAATGAAGAAACTTTAATAAATGGGGTATGACCATCAGACGCACGTATGTTGATTTATGCCTTCCGAAAGTCGAGATTTCGTTTTAGGGTCTCGGCTTTGGGAAATTTTCAAACTGTCTAATATTGCGCTTTAACTCCATGAAGGTCTTAATAATGATAAATGAAGAAACTTTAATAAATGGAGTATGACCATTAGACGCACGTATGTTGATTTATGCCTTCCGAAAGTCGAGATTTCGTTTAAAGGCCTCGGTTTTTGGAAATTTTCAAACTGTCTAATATTGCAGTTTTAACTCCACGAATGTCTTAATAATGATAAATGAAGAAACTTTAATAAATGGAGTATGACCATCGACGCACGTATGTTGATTTATGCCTTCCGATACTCGAGATTTCGTTTGAGGGCCTCGGTTTTTGGAAATTTTAAAACTGTCTAATATTGCAGTTTTAACTCCACGAATGTCTTAATAATGATAAATGAAGAAACTTTAATAAATGGAGTATGACCATCAGACGCACGTATGTTGATTTATGCCTTCCGATACTCGAGATTTCGTTTGAGGGCCTCGGTTTTTGGAAATTTTAAAACTGTCTAATATTGCAGTTTTAACTCCACAAATGTCTTAATAATGATAAATGAAGAAACTTTAATAAATGGAGTATGACCATCAGACTCACGTATGTTGATTTATGCCTTCCGATACTCGAGATTTCGTTTAAAGGTCTCGGTTTTGGGAAATTTTCAAACTGTCTAATATTGCCGTTTTAACTCCATGTAAGTCTTAATAATGATAAATTAAGAAACTTTAATAAATGTCGTATGACCATCAGACGCACGTATGTTGATTTATGACTTCCGAAAGTGGAGATTTCGTTTTAGGGCCTCGGTTTTGGGAAATTTTCAAACTGTTTAATATTGCGCTTTAACTCCATGAATGTCTTAATAATGATAAATTAAGAAACTTTAATAAATGGAGTATGACCATCAGACGCACGTATGTTGATTTATGCCTTCCGAAAGTCGAGATTTCGTTTGAGAGTCTCGATTTTAGGAAATTTTCAAACTGTCTAATATTGCACTTTTAACTCCATGAATGTCTTAATAATGATAAATGAAGAAACTTTAATTAATGGAGTATGACCATCAGACGCACGTATGTTGATTTATGCCTGCCGAAAGTCGAGTTTTCGATTTAGGGCCTCGGTTTTAGGAAATTTTCAAACTGTCTAATATTGCAGTTTTAACTCCATGAATGTCTTAATACTGATAAATTAAGAAACTTTAATAAACGGAGTATGACCATCAGACGCACACATGTTGATTTATGCCTTTCGAAAGTCGAGATTTCGTTTAAGGGCCTCGGTTTTTAGGAAATTTTCAAACTGTTTAATATTATGCGGTTTAACACTATGAAAGTCTTAATAATGATAAATGAAAAAACTTTAATAAATGGGGTATGACCATCAGACGCACGTATGATGATTTATGCCTTCCGAAACTCGAGATTTCGTTTGAGGTTCTCGGTGTTTGGAAAATTTCAAACTGTCTAATATTGCAGTTTTAACTCCACGAATGTCTTAATAATGATAAATGAAGAAACTTTAATAAATGGGGTATGACCATCAGACGCACGTATGTTGATTTATGCCTTCCGAAAGTCGAGATTTCGTTTTAGGGCCTCGGCTTTGGGAAATTTTCAAACTGTCTAATATTGCGCTTTTAACTCCATGAAGGTCTTAATAATGATAAATGAAGAAACTTTAATAAATGGAGTATGACCATCAGACGCACGTATGTTGATTTATCCTTTCCGAAAGTCGAGATTTCGTTTAAAGGCCTCGGTTTTGGAAAATTTTCAAACTATCTAATATTGCCGTTTTAACTCCATGTATGTCTTAATAATGATAAATTAAGAAACTTTAATAAATGGAGTATGACCATCAGACGCACGTATGTTGATTTATGCCTTCCGAAAGTGGAGATTTCGTTTTAGGGCCTCGGTTTTGGGAAATTTTTAAACTGTCTAATATTGCAGTTTTAACTCCATAAATGTCTTAATAATGATAAATGAAGAAACTTTAATAAATAGAGTATGACCATCAGACGCACGTATGTTGATTTATGCCTTCCGAAAGTCGAGATTTCGTTTAACGGCCTCGGCTTTGGGAAATTTTCAAACTGTCTAATATTGCAGTTTTAAATCCACGAATGTCTTAATAATGATAAATGAAGAAACTTTAATAAATGGGGTATGACCATCAGACGCACGTATGTTGATTTATGCCTTCCGATACTCGAGATTTCTTTTAAGGGCCTCGGTTTTTGGAAATTTTAAAACTGTCTAATATTGCAGTTTTAACTCCACAAATGTCTTAATAATGATAAATGAAGAAACTTTAATAAATGGAGTATGACCATCAGACTCACGTATGTTGATTTATGCCTTCCGATACTCGAGATTTCGTTTGAGGACCTCGGTTTTTGGAAATTTTAAAACAGTCTAATATTGCAGTTTTAACTCCACAAATGTCTTAATAATGATAAATGAAGAAACTTTAATAAATGGAGTATGACCATCAGACTCACGTATGTTGATTTATGCCTTCCGATACTCGAGATTTCGTTTAAAGGTCTCGGTTTTGGGAAATTTTCAAACTGTCTAATATTGCCGTTTTAACTCCATGTAAGTCTTAATAATGATAAATTAAGAAACTTTAATAAATGTCGTATGACCATCAGACGCACGTATGTTGATTTATGACTTCCGAAAGTGGAGATTTCGTTTTAGGGCCTCGGTTTTGGGAAATTTTCAAACTGTTTAATATTGCGCTTTAACTCCATGAATGTCTTAATAATGATAAATTAAGAAACTTTAATAAATGGAGTATGACCATCGAGACGACGTATGTTGATTTATGCCTTCCGAAAGTCGAGATTTCGTTTGAGAGTCTCGCTTTTAGGAAATTTTAAACTGTCTAATATTGCAGTTTTAACTCCATGAATGTCTTAATAATGATAAATGAAGAAACTTTAATTAATGGAGTATGACCATCAGACGCACGTATGTTGATTTATGCCTGCCGAAAGTCGAGTTTTCGATTTAGGGCCTCGGTTTTAGGAAATTTTCAAACTGTCTAATATTGCAGTTTTAACTCCATGAATGTCTTAATACTGATAAATTAAGAAACTTTAATAAACGGAGTATGACCATCAGACGCACACATGTTGATTTATGCCTTTCGAAAGTCGAGATTTCGTTTAAGGGCCTCGGTTTTAGGAAATTTTCAAACTGTTTAATATTGCGCTTTAACACTATGAAAGTCTTAATAATGATAAATGAAAAAACTTTAATAAATGGGGTATGACCATCAGACGCACGTATGATGATTTATGCCTTCCGAAACTCGAGATTTCGTTTGAGGGTCTCGGTGTTTGGAAAATTTCAAACTGTCTAATATTGCAGTTTTAACTCCACGAATGTCTTAATAATGATAAATGAAGAAACTTTAATAAATGGGGTATGACCATCAGACGCACGTATGTTGATTTATGCCTTCCGAAAGTCGAGATTTCGTTTTAGGGCCTCGGCTTTGGGAAATTTTCAAACTGTCTAATATTGCAGTTTTAACTCCATGAAGGTCTTAATAATGATAAATGAAGAAACTTTAATAAATGGAGTATGACCATCAGACGCACGTATGTTGATTTATCCCTTCCGAAAGTCGAGATTTCGTTTAAAGGCCTCGGTTTTGGAAAATTTTCAAACTATCTAATATTGCCGTTTTAACTCCATGTATGTCTTAATAATGATAAATTAAGAAACTTTAATAAATGGAGTATGACCATCAGACGCACGTATGTTGATTTATGCCTTCCGAAAGTGGAGATTTCGTTTTAGGGCCTCGGTTTTGGGAAATTTTTAAACTGTCTAATATTGCGTTTAACTCCATAAATGTCTTAATAATGATAAATGAAGAAACTTTAATAAATAGAGTATGACCATCAGACGCACGTATGTTGATTTATGCCTTCCGAAAGTCGAGATTTCGTTTAACGGCCTCGGCTTTGGGAAATTTTCAAACTGTCTAATATTGCAGTTTTAAATCCACGAATGTCTTAATAATGATAAATGAAGAAACTTTAATAAATGGGGTATGACCATCAGACGCACGTATGTTGATTTATGCCTTCCGATACTCGAGATTTCTTTTAAGGGCCTCGGTTTTTGGAAATTTTAAAACTGTCTAATATTGCAGTTTTAACTCCACAAATGTCTTAATAATGATAAATGAAGAAACTTTAATAAATGGAGTATGACCATCAGACTCACGTATGTTGATTTATGCCTTCCGATACTCGAGATTTCGTTTGAGGACCTCGGTTTTTGGAAATTTTAAAACAGTCTAATATTGCAGTTTTAACTCCATGAATGTCTTAATAATGATAAATGAAGAAACTTTAATAAATGGAGTATGACCATTAGACGCACGTATGTTGATTTATGCCTTCCGAAAGTCGAGATTTCGTTTTAGGGCCTCGGCTTTGGGAAATTTTCAAACTGTCTAATATTGCAGTTTTAACTCCATGAAGGTCTTAATAATGATAAATGAAGAAACTTTAATAAATGGAGTATGACCATCAGACGCACGTATGTTGATTTATGCCTTCCGAAAGTCGAGATTTCGTTTAAAGGCCTCGGTTTTGGAAAATTTTCAAACTATCTAATATTGTCGTTTTAACTCCATGTATGTCTTAATAATGATAAATTAAGAAACTTTAATAAATGGAGTATGACCATCAGACGCACGTATGTTGATTTATGCCTTCCGAAAGTGGAGATTTCGTTTTAGGGCCTCGGTTTTGGGAAATTTTTAAACTGTCTAATATTGCAGTTTTAACTCCATAAATGTCTTAATAATGATAAATGAAGAAACTTTAATAAATAGAGTATGACCATCAGACGCACGTATGTTGATTTATGCCTTCCGAAAGTCGAGATTTCGTTTAACGGCCTCGGCTTTGGGAAATTTTCAAACTGTCTAATATTGCAGTTTTAACTCCATGAATGTCTTAATAATGATAAATGAAGAAACTTTAATAAATGGAGTATGACCATTAGACGCATGTATGTTGATTTATGCCTTCCGAAAGTCGAGATTTCGTTTAAAGGCCTCGGTTTTTGGAAATTTTCAAACTGTCTAATATTGCAGTTTTAACTCCACGAATGTCTTAATAATGATAAATGAAGAAACTTTAATAAATGGAGTATGACCATCAGACGCACGTATGTTGATTTATGCCTTCCGAAACTCGAGATTTCGCTTGAGGGTCTCGGTTTTTTGAAAATTTAAAACTGTCTAATATTGCAGTTTTAAATCCACGAATGTCTTAATAATGATAAATGAAGAAACTTTAATAAATGGGGTATGACCATCAGACGCACGTATGTTGATTTATGCCTTCCGATACTCGAGATTTCTTTTGAGGGCCTCGGTTTTTGGAAATTTTAAAACTGTCTAATATTGCAGTTTTAACTCCACAAATGTCTTAATAATGATAAATGAAGAAACTTTAATAAATGGAGTATGACCATCAGACTCACGTATGTTGATTTATGCCTTCCGATACTCGAGATTTCGTTTGAGGACCTCGGTTTTTGGAAATTTTAAAACTGTCTAATATTGCAGTTTTAACTCCATGAATGTCTTAATAATGATAAATGAAGAAACTTTAATAAATGGAGTATGACCATTAGACGCACGTATGTTGATTTATGCCTTCCGAAAGTCGAGATTTCGTTTAAAGGCCTCGGTTTTTGGAAATTTTCAAACTGTCTAATATTGCAGTTTTAACTCCACGAATGTCTTAATAATGATAAATGAAGAAACTTTAATAAATGGAGTATGACCATCAGACGCACGTATGTTGATTTATGCCTTCCGAAACTCGAGATTTCGCTTGGGGGTCTCGGTTTTTTGAAAATTTAAAACTTTCAAATATTGCGCTTTTAAATCCACGAATGTCTTAATAATGATAAATGAAGAAACTTTAATAAATGGGGTATGACCATCAGACGCACGTATGTTGATTTATGCCTTCCGAAACTCGAGATTTCGTTTGAGGGTCTCGGTGTTTGGAAAATTTCAAACTGTCTAATATTGCGCTTTAACTCCACGAATGTCTTAATAATGATAAATGAAGAAACTTTAATAAATGGGGTATGACCATCAGACGCACGTATGTTGATTTATGCCTTCCGAAAGTCGAGATTTCGTTTTAGGGTCTCGGCTTTGGGAAATTTTCAAACTGTCTAATATTGCGCTTTTAACTCCATGAAGGTCTTAATAATGATAAATGAAGAAACTTTAATAAATGGAGTATGACCATTAGACGCACGTATGTTGATTTATGCCTTCCGAAAGTCGAGATTTCGTTTAAAGGCCTCGGTTTTTGGAAATTTTCAAACTGTCTAATATTGCCGTTTTAACTCCACGAATGTCTTAATAATGATAAATGAAGAAACTTTAATAAATGGAGTATGACCATCAGACGCACGTATGTTGATTTATGCCTTCCGATACTCGAGATTTCGTTTGAGAGCCTCGGTTTTGGAAATTTTAAAACTGTCTAATATTGCAGTTTTAACTCCACGAATGTCTTAATAATGATAAATGAAGAAGCTTTAATAAATGGAGTATGACCATCAGACGCACGTATGTTGATTTATGCCTTCCGATACTCGAGATTTCGTTTGAGGGCCTCGGTTTTTGGAAATTTTAAAACTGTCTAATATTGCAGTTTTAACTCCACAAATGTCTTAATAATGATAAATGAAGAAACTTTAATAAATGTCGTATGACCATCGACGCACGTATGTTGATTTATGACTTAGAAAGTGGAGATTTCGTTTTAGGGCCTCGGTTTTGGGAAATTTTCAAACTGTTTAATATTGCAGTTTTAACTCCATGAATGTCTTAATAATGATAAATTAAGAAACTTTAATAAATGGAGTATGACCATCAGACGCACGTATGTTGATTTATGCCTGCCGAAAGTCGAGTTTTCGATTTAGGGCCTCGGTTTTAGGAAATTTTCAAACTGTCTAATATTGCAGTTTTAACTCCATGAATGTCTTAATACTGATAAATTAAGAAACTTTAATAAACGGAGTATGACCATCAGACGCACACATGTTGATTTATGCCTTTCGAAAGTCGAGATTTCGTTTAAGGGCCTCGGTTTTAGGAAATTTTCAAACTGTTTAATATTGCAGTTTTAACACTATGAAAGTCTTAATAATGATAAATGAAAAAACTTTAATAAATGGGGTATGACCATCAGACGCACGTATGATGATTTATGCCTTCCGAAACTCGAGATTTCGTTTGAGGGTCTCGGTGTTTGGAAAATTTCAAACTGTCTAATATTGCAGTTTTAACTCCACGAATGTCTTAATAATGATAAATGAAGAAACTTTAATAAATGGGGTATGACCATCAGACGCACGTATGTTGATTTATGCCTTCCGAAAGTCGAGATTTCGTTTTAGGGCCTCGGCTTTGGGAAATTTTCAAACTGTCTAATATTGCGCTTTTAACTCCATGAAGGTCTTAATAATGATAAATGAAGAAACTTTAATAAATGGAGTATGACCATCAGACGCACGTATGTTGATTTATCCCTTCCGAAAGTCGAGATTTCGTTTAAAGGCCTCGGTTTTGGAAAATTTTCAAACTATCTAATATTGCCGTTTTAACTCCATGTATGTCTTAATAATGATAAATTAAGAAACTTTAATAAATGGAGTATGACCATCAGACGCACGTATGTTGATTTATGCCTTCCGAAAGTGGATATTTCGTTTTAGGGCCTCGGTTTTGGGAAATTTTTAAACTGTCTAATATTGCAGTTTTAACTCCATAAATGTCTTAATAATGATAAATGAAGAAACTTTAATAAATAGAGTATGACCATCAGACGCACGTATGTTGATTTATGCCTTCCGAAAGTCGAGATTTCGTTTAACGGCCTCGGCTTTGGGAAATTTTCAAACTGTCTAATATTGCAGTTTTAAATCCACGAATGTCTTAATAATGATAAATGAAGAAACTTTAATAAATGGGGTATGACCATCAGACGCACGTATGTTGATTTATGCCTTCCGATACTCGAGATTTCTTTTAAGGGCCTCGGTTTTTGGAAATTTTCAAACTGTCTAATATTGCTGTTTTAACTCCACAAATGTCTTAATAATGATAAATGAAGAAACTTTAATAAATGGAGTATGACCATCAGACTCACGTATGTTGATTTATGCCTTCCGATACTCGAGATTTCGTTTGAGGACCTCGGTTTTTGGAAATTTTAAAACTGTCTAATATTGCAGTTTTAACTCCATGAATGTCTTAATAATGATAAATGAAGAAACTTTAATAAATGGAGTATGACCATTAGACGCACGTATGTTGATTTATGCCTTCCGAAAGTCGAGATTTCGTTTTAGGGCCTCGGCTTTGGAAAATTTTCAAACTGTCTAATATTGCAGTTTTAACTCCATGAAGGTCTTAATAATGATAAATGAAGAAACTTTAATAAATGGAGTATGACCATCAGACGCACGTATGTTGATTTATGCCTTCCGAAAGTCGAGATTTCGTTTAAAGGCCTCGGTTTTGGAAAATTTTCAAACTATCTAATATTGTCGTTTTAACTCCATGTATGTCTTAATAATGATAAATTAAGAAACTTTAATAAATGGAGTATGACCATCAGACGCACGTATGTTGATTTATGCCTTCCGAAAGTGGAGATTTCGTTTTAGGGCCTCGGTTTTGGGAAATTTTTAAACTGTCTAATATTGCAGTTTTAACTCCATAAATGTCTTAATAATGATAAATGAAGAAACTTTAATAAATAGAGTATGACCATCAGACGCACGTATGTTGATTTATGCCTTCCAAAAGTCGAGATTTCGTTTAACGGCCTCGGCTTTGGGAAATTTTCAAACTGTCTAATATTGCAGTTTTAACTCCATGAATGTCTTAATAATGATAAATGAAGAAACTTTAATAAATGGAGTATGACCATTAGACGCATGTATGTTGATTTATGCCTTCCGAAAGTCGAGATTTCGTTTAAAGGCCTCGGTTTTTGGAAATTTTCAAACTGTCTAATATTGCAGTTTTAACTCCACGAATGTCTTAATAATGATAAATGAAGAAACTTTAATAAATGGAGTATGACCATCAGACGCACGTATGTTGATTTATGCCTTCCGAAACTCGAGATTTCGCTTGAGGGTCTCGGTTTTTTGAAAATTTAAAACTGTCTAATATTGCAGTTTTAAATCCACGAATGTCTTAATAATGATAAATGAAGAAACTTTAATAAATGGGGTATGACCATCAGACGCACGTATGTTGATTTATGCCTTCCGATACTCGAGATTTCTTTTGAGGGCCTCGGTTTTGGAAATTTTAAAACTGTCTAATATTGCGTTTAACTCCACAAATGTCTTAATAATGATAAATGAAGAAACTTTAATAAATGGAGTATGACCATCAGACTCACGTATGTTGATTTATGCCTTCCGATACTCGAGATTTCGTTTGAGGACCTCGGTTTTTGGAAATTTTAAAACTGTCTAATATTGCAGTTTTAACTCCATGAATGTCTTAATAATGATAAATGAAGAAACTTTAATAAATGGAGTATGACCATTAGACGCACGTATGTTGATTTATGCCTTCCGAAAGTCGAGATTTCGTTTAAAGGCCTCGGTTTTTGGAAATTTTCAAACTGTCTAATATTGCAGTTTGAACTCCACGAATGTCTTAATAATGATAAATGAAGAAACTTTAATAAATGGAGTATGACCATCAGACGCACGTATGTTGATTTATGCCTTCCGAAACTCGAGATTTCGCTTGGGGTCTCGGTTTTTGAAAATTTAAAACTTTCAAATATTGCAGTTTTAAATCCACGAATGTCTTAATAATGATAAATGAAGAAACTTTAATAAATGGGGTATGACCATCAGACGCACGTATGTTGATTTATGCCTTCCGAAACTCGAGATTTCGTTTGAGGGTCTCGGTGTTTGGAAAATTTCAAACTGTCTAATATTGCAGTTTTAACTCCACGAATGTCTTAATAATGATAAATGAAGAAACTTTAATAAATGGGGTATGACCATCAGACGCACGTATGTTGATTTATGCCTTCCGAAAGTCGAGATTTCGTTTTAGGGTCTCGGCTTTGGGAAATTTTCAAACTGTCTAATATTGCGCTTTAACTCCATGAAGGTCTTAATAATGATAAATGAAGAAACTTTAATAAATGGAGTATGACCATTAGACGCACGTATGTTGATTTATGCCTTCCGAAAGTCGAGATTTCGTTTAAAGGCCTCGGTTTTTGGAAATTTTCAAACTGTCTAATATTGCAGTTTTAACTCCACGAATGTCTTAATAATGATAAATGAAGAAACTTTAATAAATGGAGTATGACCATCAGACGCACGTATGTTGATTTATGCCTTCCGATACTCGAGATTTCGTTTGAGGGCCTCGGTTTTGGAAATTTTCAAACTGTCTAATATTGCCGTTTTAACTCCACGAATGTCTTAATAATGATAAATGAAGAAACTTTAATAAATGGAGTATGACCATCAGACGCACGTATGTTGATTTATGCCTTCCGATACTCGAGATTTCGTTTGAGGGCCTCGGTTTTTGGAAATTTTAAAACTGTCTAATATTGCAGTTTTAACTCCACAAATGTCTTAATAATGATAAATGAAGAAACTTTAATAAATGGAGTATGACCATCAGACTCACGTATGTTGATTTATGCCTTCCGATACTCGAGATTTCGTTTAAAGGCCTCGGTTTTGGGAAATTTTCAAACTGTCTAATATTGCCGTTTTAACTCCATGTAAGTCTTAATAATGATAAATTAAGAAACTTTAATAAATGTCGTATGACCATCAGACGCACGTATGTTGATTTATGACTTCCGAAAGTGGAGATTTCGTTTTAGGGCCTCGGTTTTGGGAAATTTTCAAACTGTTTAATATTGCAGTTTTAACTCCATGAATGTCTTAATAATGATAAATTAAGAAACTTTAATAAATGGAGTATGACCATCAGACGCACGTATGTTGATTTATGCCTTCCGAAAGTCGAGATTTCGTTTGAGAGTCTCAGTTTTAGGAAATTTTTAAACTGTCTAATATTGCAGTTTTAACTCCATGAATGTCTTAATAATGATAAATGAAGAAACTTTAATTAATGGAGTATGACCATCAGACGCACGTATGTTGATTTATGCCTGCCGAAAGTCGAGTTTTCGATTTAGGGCCTCGGTTTTAGGAAAATTTCAAACTGTCTAATATTGCAGTTTTAACTCCACGAATGTCTTAATAATGATAAATGAAGAAACTTTAATAAATGGGGTATGACCATCAGACGCACGTATGTTGATTTATGCCTTCCGAAAGTCGAGATTTCGTTTTAGGGCCTCGGCTTTGGGAAATTTTCAAACTGTCTAATATTGCAGTTTTAACTCCATGAAGGTCTTAATAATGATAAATGAAGAAACTTTAATAAATGGAGTATGACCATCAGACGCACGTATGTTG
This sequence comes from Silene latifolia, assembly GCF_048544455.1. Taxonomy (NCBI): domain Eukaryota; kingdom Viridiplantae; phylum Streptophyta; class Magnoliopsida; order Caryophyllales; family Caryophyllaceae; genus Silene; species Silene latifolia. Next base: position 177,314 of record NW_027413199.1, on the reverse strand, counting down.
ATTTATCCCTTCCGAAAGTCGAGATTTCGTTTAAAGGCCTCGGTTTTGGAAAATTTTCAAACTATCTAATATTGCCGTTTTAACTCCATGTATGTCTTAATAATGATAAATTAAGAAACTTTAATAAATGGAGTATGACCATCGACGACGTATGTTGATTTATGCCTTCCGAAAGTCGAGATTTCGTTTTAGGGCCTCGGTTTTGGGAAATTTTTAAACTGTCTAATATTGCAGTTTTAACTCCATAAATGTCTTAATAATGATAAATGAAGAAACTTTAATAAATAGAGTATGACCATCAGACGCACGTATGTTGATTTATGCCTTCCGAAAGTCGAGATTTCGTTTAACGGCCTCGGCTTTGGGAAATTTTCAAACTGCTAATATTGCGTTTTAAATCCACGAATGTCTTAATAATGATAAATGAAGAAACTTTAATAAATGGGGTATGACCATCAGACGCACGTATGTTGATTTATGCCTTCCGATACTCGAGATTTCTTTTAAGGGCCTCGGTTTTGGAAATTTTAAAACTGTCTAATATTGCAGTTTTAACTCCACAAATGTCTTAATAATGATAAATGAAGAAACTTTAATAAATGGAGTATGACCATTAGACGCACGTATGTTGATTTATGCCTTCCGAAAGTCGAGATTTCGTTTTAGGGCCTCGGCTTTGGGAAATTTTCAAACTGTCTAATATTGCGCTTTTAACTCCATGAAGGTCTTAATAATGATAAATGAAGAAACTTTAATAAATGGAGTATGACCATCAGACGCACGTATGTTGATTTATGCCTTCCGAAAGTCGAGATTTCGTTTAAAGGCCTCGGTTTTGGAAAATTTTCAAACTATCTAATATTGTCGTTTTAACTCCATGTATGTCTTAATAATGATAAATTAAGAAACTTTAATAAATGGAGTATGACCATCAGACGCACGTATGTTGATTTATGCCTTCCGAAAGTGGAGATTTCGTTTTAGGGCCTCGGTTTTGGGAAATTTTTAAACTGTCTAATATTGCGCTTTTTAACTCCATAAATGTCTTAATAATGATAAATGAAGAAACTTTAATAAATAGAGTATGACCATCAGACGCACGTATGTTGATTTATGCCTTCCGAAAGTCGAGATTTCGTTTAACGGCCTCGGCTTTGGGAAATTTTCAAACTGTCTAATATTGCAGTTTTAACTCCATGAATGTCTTAATAATGATAAATGAAGAAACTTTAATAAATGGAGTATGACCATTAGACGCATGTATGTTGATTTATGCCTTCCGAAAGTCGAGATTTCGTTTAAAGGCCTCGGTTTTGGAAATTTTCAAACTGTCTAATATTGCAGTTTTAACTCCACGAATGTCTTAATAATGATAAAGGAAGAAACTTTAATAAATGGAGTATGACCATCAGACGCACGTATGTTGATTTATGCCTTCCGAAACTCGAGATTTCGCTTGAGGGTCTCGGTTTTTTGAAAATTTAAAACTGTCTAATATTGCAGTTTTAAATCCACGAATGTCTTAATAATGATAAATGAAGAAACTTTAATAAATGGGGTATGACCATCAGACGCACGTATGTTGATTTATGCCTTCCGATACTCGAGATTTCTTTTGAGGGCCTCGGTTTTTGGAAATTTTAAAACTGTCTAATATTGCAGTTTTAACTCCACAAATGTCTTAATAATGATAAATGAAGAAACTTTAATAAATGGAGTATGACCATCAGACTCACGTATGTTGATTTATGCCTTCCGATACTCGAGATTTCGTTTGAGGACCTCGGTTTTTGGAAATTTTAAAACTGTCTAATATTGCAGTTTTAACTCCATGAATGTCTTAATAATGATAAATGAAGAAACTTTAATAAATGGAGTATGACCATTAGACGCACGTATGTTGATTTATGCCTTCCGAAAGTCGAGATTTCGTTTAAAGGCCTCGGTTTTTGGAAATTTTCAAACTGTCTAATATTGCCGTTTTAACTCCACGAATGTCTTAATAATGATAAATGAAGAAACTTTAATAAATGGAGTATGACCATCACGACGTATGTTGATTTATGCCTTCCGAAACTCGAGATTTCGCTTGGGGGTCTCGGTTTTTTGAAAATTTAAAACTTTCAAATATTGCAGTTTTAAATCCACGAATGTCTTAATAATGATAAATGAAGAAACTTTAATAAATGGGGTATGACCATCAGACGCACGTATGTTGATTTATGCCTTCCGAAACTCGAGATTTCGTTTGAGGGTCTCGGTGTTTGGAAAATTTCAAACTGTCTAATATTGCAGTTTTAACTCCACGAATGTCTTAATAATGATAAATGAAGAAACTTTAATAAATGGGGTATGACCATCAGACGCACGTATGTTGATTTATGCCTTCCGAAAGTCGAGATTTCGTTTTAGGGTCTCGGCTTTGGGAAATTTTCAAACTGTCTAATATTGCAGTTTTAACTCCATGAAGGTCTTAATAATGATAAATGAAGAAACTTTAATAAATGGAGTATGACCATTAGACGCACGTATGTTGATTTATGCCTTCCGAAAGTCGAGATTTCGTTTAAAGGCCTCGGTTTTTGGAAATTTTCAAACTGTCTAATATTGCAGTTTTAACTCCACGAATGTCTTAATAATGATAAATGAAGAAACTTTAATAAATGGAGTATGACCATCAGACGCACGTATGTTGATTTATGCCTTCCGATACTCGAGATTTCGTTTGAGGGCCTCGGTTTTTGGAAATTTTAAAACTGTCTAATATTGCAGTTTTAACTCCACGAATGTCTTAATAATGATAAATGAAGAAACTTTAATAAATGGAGTATGACCATCAGACGCACGTATGTTGATTTATGCCTTCCGATACTCGAGATTTCGTTTGAGGGCCTCGGTTTTTGGAAATTTTAAAACTGTCTAATATTGCAGTTTTAACTCCACAAATGTCTTAATAATGATAAATGAAGAAACTTTAATAAATGTCGTATGACCATCAGACGCACGTATGTTGATTTATGACTTCCGAAAGTGGAGATTTCGTTTTAGGGCCTCGGTTTTGGGAAATTTTCAAACTGTTTAATATTGCAGTTTTAACTCCATGAATGTCTTAATAATGATAAATTAAGAAACTTTAATAAATGGAGTATGACCATCAGACGCACGTATGTTGATTTATGCCTGCCGAAAGTCGAGTTTTCGATTTAGGGCCTCGGTTTTAGGAAATTTTCAAACTGTCTAATATTGCAGTTTTAACTCCATGAATGTCTTAATACTGATAAATTAAGAAACTTTAATAAACGGAGTATGACCATCAGACGCACACATGTTGATTTATGCCTTTCGAAAGTCGAGATTTCGTTTAAGGGCCTCGGTTTTTAGGAAATTTTCAAACTGTTTAATATTGCAGTTTTAACACTATGAAAGTCTTAATAATGATAAATGAAAAAACTTTAATAAATGGGGTATGACCATCAGACGCACGTATGATGATTTATGCCTTCCGAAACTCGAGATTTCGTTTGAGGGTCTCGGTGTTTGGAAAATTTCAAACTGTCTAATATTGCACTTTTAACTCCACGAATGTCTTAATAATGATAAATGAAGAAACTTTAATAAATGGGGTATGACCATCAGACGCACGTATGTTGATTTATGCCTTCCGAAAGTCGAGATTTCGTTTTAGGGCCTCGGCTTTGGGAAATTTTCAAACTGTCTAATATTGCAGTTTTAACTCCATGAAGGTCTTAATAATGATAAATGAAGAAACTTTAATAAATGGAGTATGACCATCAGACGCACGTATGTTGATTTATCCCTTCCGAAAGTCGAGATTTCGTTTAAAGGCCTCGGTTTTGGAAAATTTTCAAACTATCTAATATTGCCGTTTTAACTCCATGTATGTCTTAATAATGATAAATTAAGAAACTTTAATAAATGGAGTATGACCATCAGACGCACGTATGTTGATTTATGCCTTCCGAAAGTGGAGATTTCGTTTTAGGGCCTCGGTTTTGGGAAATTTTTAAACTGTCTAATATTGCAGTTTTAACTCCATAAATGTCTTAATAATGATAAATGAAGAAACTTTAATAAATAGAGTATGACCATCAGACGCACGTATGTTGATTTATGCCTTCCGAAAGTCGAGATTTCGTTTAACTACTCGGCTTTGGGAAATTTTCAAACTGTCTAATATTGCTGTTTTAAATCCACGAATGTCTTAATAATGATAAATGAAGAAACTTTAATAAATGGGGTATGACCATCAGACGCACGTATGTTGATTTATGCCTTCCGATACTCGAGATTTCTTTTGAGGGCCTCGGTTTTTTGAAATTTTAAAACTGTCTAATATTGCCTTTTAACTCCACAAATGTCTTAATAATGATAAATGAAGAAACTTTAATAAATGGAGTATGACCATCAGACTCACGTATGTTGATTTATGCCTTCCGATACTCGAGATTTCGTTTGAGGACCTCGGTTTTTGGAAATTTTAAAACTGTCTAATATTGCAGTTTTAAATCCACGAATGTCTTAATAATGATAAATGAAGAAACTTTAATAAATGGAGTATGACCATCAGACGCACGTATGTTGATTTATGCCTTCCGATACTCGAGATTTCTTTTGAGGGCCTCGGTTTTTGGAAATTTTAAAACTGTCTAATATTGCAGTTTTAACTCCACAAATGTCTTAATAATGATAAATGAAGAAACTTTAATAAATGGAGTATGACCATTAGACGCACGTATGTTGATTTATGCCTTCCGAAAGTCGAGATTTCGTTTAAAGGCCTCGGTTTTTGGAAATTTTCAAACTGTCTAATATTGCAGTTTGAACTCCACGAATGTCTTAATAATGATAAATGAAGAAACTTTAATAAATGGAGTATGACCATCAGACGCACGTATGTTGATTTATGCCTTCCGAAACTCGAGATTTCGCTTGGGGGTCTCGGTTTTTTGAAAATTTAAAACTTTCAAATATTGCAGTTTTAAATCCACGAATGTCTTAATAATGATAAATGAAGAAACTTTAATAAATGGGGTATGACCATCAGACGCACGTATGTTGATTTATGCCTTCCGAAACTCGAGATTTCGTTTGAGGGTCTCGGTGTTTGGAAAATTTCAAACTGTCTAATATTGCAGTTTTAACTCCACGAATGTCTTAATAATGATAAATGAAGAAACTTTAATAAATGGGGTATGACCATCAGACGCACGTATGTTGATTTATGCCTTCCGAAAGTCGAGATTTCGTTTTAGGGTCTCGGCTTTGGGAAATTTTCAAACTGTCTAATATTGCAGTTTTAACTCCATGAAGGTCTTAATAATGATAAATGAAGAAACTTTAATAAATGGAGTATGACCATCAGACTCACGTATGTTGATTTATGCCTTCCGATACTCGAGATTTCGTTTGAGGACCTCGGTTTTTGGAAATTTTAAAACTGTCTAATATTGCAGTTTTAACTCCATGAATGTCTTAATAATGATAAATGAAGAAACTTTAATAAATGGAGTATGACCATTAGACGCACGTATGTTGATTTATGCCTTCCGAAAGTCGAGATTTCGTTTAAAGGCCTCGGTTTTTGGAAATTTTCAAACTGTCTAATATTGCAGTTTGAACTCCACGAATGTCTTAATAATGATAAATGAAGAAACTTTAATAAATGGAGTATGACCATCAGACGCACGTATGTTGATTTATGCCTTCCGAAACTCGAGATTTCGCTTGGGGGTCTCGGTTTTTTGAAAATTTAAAACTTTCAAATATTGCAGTTTTAAATCCACGAATGTCTTAATAATGATAAATGAAGAAACTTTAATAAATGGGGTATGACCATCAGACGCACGTATGTTGATTTATGCCTTCCGAAACTCGAGATTTCGTTTGAGGGTCTCGGTGTTTGGAAAATTTCAAACTGTCTAATATTGCAGTTTTAACTCCACGAATGTCTTAATAATGATAAATGAAGAAACTTTAATAAATGGGGTATGACCATCAGACGCACGTATGTTGATTTATGCCTTCCGAAAGTCGAGATTTCGTTTTAGGGTCTCGGCTTTGGGAAATTTTCAAACTGTCTAATATTGCAGTTTTAACTCCATGAAGGTCTTAATAATGATAAATGAAGAAACTTTAATAAATGGAGTATGACCATTAGACGCACGTATGTTGATTTATGCCTTCCGAAAGTCGAGATTTCGTTTTAGGGCCTCGGTTTTTGGAAATTTTCAAACTGTCTAATATTGCAGTTTTAACTCCACGAATGTCTTAATAATGATAAATGAAGAAACTTTAATAAATGGAGTATGACCATCAGACGCACGTATGTTGATTTATGCCTTCCGAAAGTCGAGATTTCGTTTGAGAGCCTCGGTTTTGGAAATTTTAAAACTGTCTAATATTGCAGTTTTAACTCCACGAATGTCTTAATAATGATAAATGAAGAAACTTTAATAAATGGAGTATGACCATCGACGACGTATGTTGATTTATGCCTTCCGAAACTCGAGATTTCGTTTGAGAGCCTCGGTTTTGGAAATTTTAAAACTGTCTAATATTGCAGTTTTAACTCCACAAATGTCTTAATAATGATAAATGAAGAAACTTTAATAAATGGAGTATGACCATCAGACTCACGTATGTTGATTTATGCCTTCCGATACTCGAGATTTCGTTTAAAGGCCTCGGTTTTGGGAAATTTTCAAACTGTCTAATATTGCCGTTTTAACTCCATGTAAGTCTTAATAATGATAAATTAAGAAACTTTAATAAATGTCGTATGACCATCAGACGCACGTATGTTGATTTATGACTTCCGAAAGTGGAGATTTCGTTTTAGGGCCTCGGTTTTGGGAAATTTTCAAACTGTTTAATATTGCAGTTTTAACTCCATGAATGTCTTAATAATGATAAATTAAGAAACTTTAATAAATGGAGTATGACCATCAGACGCACGTATGTTGATTTATGCCTTCCGAAAGTCGAGATTTCGTTTGAGAGTCTCAGTTTTAGGAAATTTTTAAACTGTCTAATATTGCAGTTTTAACTCCATGAATGTCTTAATAATGATAAATGAAGAAACTTTAATTAATGGAGTATGACCATCAGACGCACGTATGTTGATTTATGCCTGCCGAAAGTCGAGTTTTCGATTTAGGGCCTCGGTTTTAGGAAATTTTCAAACTGTCTAATATTGCAGTTTTAACTCCATGAATGTCTTAATACTGATAAATTAAGAAACTTTAATAAACGGAGTATGACCATCAGACGCACACATGTTGATTTATGCCTTTCGAAAGTCGAGATTTCGTTTAAGGGCCTCGGTTTTTAGGAAATTTTCAAACTGTTTAATATTGCAGTTTTAACACTATGAAAGTCTTAATAATGATAAATGAAAAAACTTTAATAAATGGGGTATGACCATCAGACGCACGTATGATGATTTATGCCTTCCGAAACTCGAGATTTCGTTTGAGGGTCTCGGTGTTTGGAAAATTTCAAACTGTCTAATATTGCAGTTTTAACTCCACGAATGTCTTAATAATGATAAATGAAGAAACTTTAATAAATGGGGTATGACCATCAGACGCACGTATGTTGATTTATGCCTTCCGAAAGTCGAGATTTCGTTTTAGGGCCTCGGCTTTGGGAAATTTTCAAACTGTCTAATATTGCGCTTTTAACTCCATGAAGGTCTTAATAATGATAAATGAAGAAACTTTAATAAATGGAGTATGACCATCAGACGCACGTATGTTGATTTATCCCTTCCGAAAGTCGAGATTTCGTTTAAAGGCCTCGGTTTTGGAAAATTTTCAAACTATCTAATATTGCCGTTTTAACTCCATGTATTTCTTAATAATGATAAATTAAGAAACTTTAATAAATGGAGTATGACCATCAGACGCACGTATGTTGATTTATGCCTTCCGAAAGTGGAGATTTCGTTTTAGGGCCTCGGTTTTGGGAAATTTTTAAACTGTCTAATATTGCAGTTTTAACTCCATAAATGTCTTAATAATGATAAATGAAGAAACTTTAATAAATGGAGTATGACCATCTGACGCACGTATGTTGATTTATGCCTTCCGAAAGTCGAGATTTCGTTTAACGGCCTCGCTTTGGGAAATTTTCAAACTGTCTAATATTGCGCTTTTTAAATCCACGAATGTCTTAATAATGATAAATGAAGAAACTTTAATAAATGGGGTATGACCATCAGACGCACGTATGTTGATTTATGCCTTCCGATACTCGAGATTTCTTTTAAGGGCCTCGGTTTTTGGAAATTTTCAAACTGTCTAATATTGCTGTTTTAACTCCACAAATGTCTTAATAATGATAAATGAAGAAACTTTAATAAATGGAGTATGACCATCAGACTCACGTATGTTGATTTATGCCTTCCGATACTCGAGATTTCGTTTGAGGACCTCGGTTTTTGGAAATTTTAAAACTGTCTAATATTGCAGTTTTAACTCCATGAATGTCTTAATAATGATAAATGAAGAAACTTTAATAAATGGAGTATGACCATTAGACGCACGTATGTTGATTTATGCCTTCCGAAAGTCGAGATTTCGTTTAAAGGCCTCGGTTTTTGGAAATTTTCAAACTGTCTAATATTGCAGTTTTAACTCCACGAATGTCTTAATAATGATAAATGAAGAAACTTTAATAAATGGAGTATGACCATCAGACGCACGTATGTTGATTTATGCCTTCCGATACTCGAGATTTCGTTTGAGGGCCTCGGTTTTTGGAAATTTTAAAACTGTCTAATATTGCAGTTTTAACTCCACGAATGTCTTAATAATGATAAATGAAGAAACTTTAATAAATGGAGTATGACCATCAGACGCACGTATGTTGATTTATGCCTTCCGATACTCGAGATTTCGTTTGAGGGTCTCGGTTTTTTGAAAATTTAAAACTGTCTAATATTGCAGTTTTAAATCCACGAATGTCTTAATAATGATAAATGAAGAAACTTTAATAAATGGGGTATGACCATCAGACGCACGTATGTTGATTTATGCCTTCCGAAAGTCGAGATTTCGTTTTAGGGCCTCGGCTTTGGGAAATTTTCAAACTGTCTAATATTGCAGTTTTAACTCCATGAAGGTCTTAATAATGATAAATGAAGAAACTTTAATAAATGGAGTATGACCATCAGACGCACGTATGTTGATTTATGCCTTCCGAAAGTCGAGTTTTCGTTTTAGGGCCTCGGTTTTGGGAAATTTTCAAACTGTCTAATATTGCCGTTTTAACTCCATGAATGTCTTAATAATGATAAATGAAGAAACTTTAATAAATGGAGTATGACCATCAGACGCACGTATGTTGATTTATGCCTTCCGATACTCGAGATTTCGTTTAAAGGCCTCGGTTTTTGGAAATTTTAAAACTGTCTAATATTGCAGTTTTAACTCCATGAATGTCTTAATAATGATAAATGAAGAAACTTTAATAAATGGAGTATGACCATTAGACGCACGTATGTTGATTTATGCCTTCCGAAAGTCGAGATTTCGTTTAAAGGCCTCGGTTTTGGAAATTTTCAAACTGTCTAATATTGCCGTTTTAACTCCATGAATGTCTTAATAATGATAAATGAAGAAACTTTAATAAATGGAGTATGACCATTAGACGCACGTATGTTGATTTATGCCTTCCGAAAGTCGAGATTTCGTTTAAAGGCCTCGGTTCTTGGAAATTTTAAAACTGTCTAATATTGCAGTTTTAACTCCATGAATGTCTTAATAATGATAAATGAAGAAACTTTAATAAATGGAGTATGACCATTAGACGCACGTATGTTGATTTATGCCTTCCGAAAGTCGAGATTTCGTTTAAAGGCCTCGGTTTTTGGAAATTTTCAAACTGTCTAATATTGCAGTTTTAACTCCACGAATGTCTTAATAATGATAAATGAAGAAACTTTAATAAATGGAGTATGACCATCAGACGCACGTATGTTGATTTATGCCTTCCGAAACTCGAGATTTCGCTTGAGGGTCTCGGTTTTTTGAAAATTTAAAACTGTCTAATATTGCAGTTTTAAATCCACGAATGTCTTAATAATGATAAATGAAGAAACTTTAATAAATGGGGTATGACCATCAGACGCACGTATGTTGATTTATGCCTTCCGAAACTCGAGATTTCGCTTGAGGGTCTCGGTTTTTTGAAAATTTAAAACTGTCTAATATTGCTGTTTTAAATCCACGAATGTCTTAATAATGATAAATGAAGAAACTTTAATAAATGGGGTATGACCATCAGACGCACGTATGTTGATTTATGTCTTCCGAAACTCGAGATTTCGCTTGAGGGTCTCGGTGTTTGGAAAATTTCAAACTGTCTAATATTGCGCTTTAACTCCACGAATTTCTTAATAATGATAAATGAAGAAACTTTAATAAATGGGGTATGACCATCAGACGCACGTATGTTGATTTATGCCTTCCGAAACTCGAGATTTCGTTTGAGGGCCTCGGTTTTTGGAAATTTTTAAACTGTCTAATATTGCAGTTTTAACTCCAGGAATGTCTTAATAATGATAAATGAAGAAACTTTAATAAATGGAGTATGACCATCGACGCGCGTATGTTGATTTATGCCTTCCGAAACTCGAGATTTCGCTTGAGGGTCTCGGTTTTTTGAAAATTTAAAACGCCTAATATTGCGCTTTTAAATCCACGAATGTCTTAATAATGATAAATGAAGAAACTTTAATAAATGGGGTATGACCATCAGACGCACGTATGTTGATTTATGCCTTCCGAAAGTCGAGATTTCGTTTTAGGGCCTCGGCTTTGGGAAATTTTCAAACTGTCTAATATTGCAGTTTTAACTCCATGAAGGTCTTAATAATGATAAATGAAGAAACTTTAATAAATGGAGTATGACCATCAGACGCACGTATGTTGATTTATGCCTTCCGAAAGTCGAGTTTTCGTTTTAGGGCCTCGGTTTTGGGAAATTTTCAAACTGTCTAATATTGCCGTTTTAACTCCATGAATGTCTTAATAATGATAAATGAAGAAACTTTAATAAATGGAGTATGACCATCGACGACGTATGTTGATTTATGCCTTCCGATACTCGAGATTTCGTTTAAAGGCCTCGGTTTTTGGAAATTTTAAAACTGTCTAATATTGCAGTTTTAACTCCATGAATGTCTTAATAATGATAAATGAAGAAACTTTAATAAATGGAGTATGACCATTAGACGTCCGATACTCGAGATTTCGTTTGAGGGCCTCGGTTTTTGGAAATTTTAAAACTGTCTAATATTGCAGTTTTAACTCCACAAATGTCTTAATAATGATAAATGAAGAAACTTTAATAAATGGAGTATGACCATCAGACTCACGTATGTTGATTTATGCCTTCCGATACTCGAGATTTCGTTTAAAGGCCTCGGTTTTGGGAAATTTTCAAACTGTCTAATATTGCCGTTTTAACTCCATGTAAGTCTTAATAATGATAAATTAAGAAACTTTAATAAATGTCGTATGACCATCGACGACGTATGTTGATTTATGCCTTCCGAAAGTGGAGATTTCGTTTTAGGGCCTCGGGTTTGGGAAATTTTCAAACTGTTTAATATTGCAGTTTTAACTCCATGAATGTCTTAATAATGATAAATTAAGAAACTTTAATAAATGGAGTATGACCATACGACGCACGTATGTTGATTTATGCCTTCCGAAAGTCGAGATTTCGTTTGAGAGTCTCGCTTTTAGGAAATTTTTAAACTGTCTAATATTGCGCTTTAACTCCATGAATGTCTTAATAATGATAAATGAAGAAACTTTAATTAATGGAGTATGACCATCAGACGCACGTATGTTGATTTATGCCTGCCGAAAGTCGAGTTTTTGATTTAGGGCCTCGGTTTTAGGAAATTTTCAAACTGTCTAATATTGCAGTTTTAACTCCACGAATGTCTTAATAATGATAAATGAAGAAACTTTAATAAATGGAGTATGACCATCAGACGCACGTATGTTGATTTATGCCTTCCGATACTCGAGATTTCGTTTGAGGGTCTCGGTTTTTTGAAAATTTAAAACTGTCTAATATTGCAGTTTTAAATCCACGAATGTCTTAATAATGATAAATGAAGAAACTTTAATAAATGGGGTATGACCATCAGACGCACGTATGTTGATTTATGCCTTCCGAAAGTCGAGATTTCGTTTTAGGGCCTCGGCTTTGGGAAATTTTCAAACCGTCTAATATTGCGCTTTTAACTCCATGAAGGTCTTAATAATGATAAATGAAGAAACTTTAATAAATGGAGTATGACCATCAGACGCACGTATGTTGATTTATGCCTTCCGAAAGTCGAGTTTTCGTTTTAGGGCCTCGGTTTTGGGAAATTTTCAAACTGTCTAATATTGCAGTTTTAACTCCATGAATGTCTTAATAATGATAAATGAAGAAACTTTAATAAATGGAGTATGACCATCAGACGCACGTATGTTGATTTATGCCTTCCGATACTCGAGATTTCGTTTAAAGGCCTCGGTTTTTGGAAATTTTAAAACTGTCTAATATTGCAGTTTTAACTCCATGAATGTCTTAATAATGATAAATGAAGAAACTTTAATAAATGGAGTATGACCATTAGACGCACGTATGTTGATTTATGCCTTCCGAAAGTCGAGATTTCGTTTAAAGGCCTCGGTTTTTGGAAATTTTAAAACTGTCTAATATTGCAGTTTTAACTCCATGAATGTCTTAATAATGATAAATGAAGAAACTTTAATAAATGGAGTATGACCATCAGACTCACGTATGTTGATTTATGCCTTCCGATACTCGAGATTTCGTTTAAAGGCCTCGGTTTTGGGAAATTTTCAAACTGTCTAATATTGCCGTTTTAACTCCATGTAAGTCTTAATAATGATAAATTAAGAAACTTTAATAAATGTCGTATGACCATCAGACGCACGTATGTTGATTTATGACTTCTCGAAAGTGGAGATTTCGTTTTAGGGCCTCGGTTTTGGGAAATTTTCAAACTGTTTAATATTGCAGTTTTAACTCCATGAATGTCTTAATAATGATAAATTAAGAAACTTTAATAAATGGAGTATGACCATCGACGACGTATGTTGATTTATGCCTTCCGAAAGTCGAGATTTCGTTTGAGAGTCTCAGTTTTAGGAAATTTTTAAACTGTCTAATATTGCAGTTTTAACTCCATGAATGTCTTAATAATGATAAATGAAGAAACTTTAATTAATGGAGTATGACCATCACGCACGTATGTTGATTTATGCCTCTTAGAAAGTCGAGTTTTTGATTTAGGGCCTCGGTTTTAGGAAATTTTCAAACTGTCTAATATTGCAGTTTTAACTCCACGAATGTCTTAATAATGATAAATGAAGAAACTTTAATAAATGGAGTATGACCATCAGACGCACGTATGTTGATTTATGCCTTCCGATACTCGAGATTTCGTTTGAGGGTCTCGGTTTTTTGAAAATTTAAAACTGTCTAATATTGCAGTTTTAAATCCACGAATGTCTTAATAATGATAAATGAAGAAACTTTAATAAATGGGGTATGACCATCAGACGCACGTATGTTGATTTATGCCTTCCGAAAGTCGAGATTTCGTTTTAGGGCCTCGGCTTTGGGAAATTTTCAAACTGTCTAATATTGCAGTTTTAACTCCATGAAGGTCTTAATAATGATAAATGAAGAAACTTTAATAAATGGAGTATGACCATCAGACGCACGTATGTTGATTTATGCCTTCCGAAAGTCGAGTTTTCGTTTTAGGGCCTCGGTTTTGGGAAATTTTTAAACTGTCTAATATTGCAGTTTTAACTCCATGAATGTCTTAATAATGATAAATGAAGAAACTTTAATAAATGGAGTATGACCATCAGACGCACGTATGTTGATTTATGCCTTCCGATACTCGAGATTTCGTTTAAAGGCCTCGGTTTTTGGAAATTTTCAAACTGTCTAATATTGCAGTTTTAACTCCATGAATGTCTTAATAATGATAAATGAAGAAACTTTAATAAATGGAGTATGACCATTAGACGCACGTATGTTGATTTATGCCTTCCGAAAGTCGAGATTTCGTTTAAAGGCCTCGGTTTTTGGAAATTTTAAAACTGTCTAATATTGCAGTTTTAACTCCATGAATGTCTTAATAATGATAAATGAAGAAACTTTAATAAATGGAGTATGACCATTAGACGCACGTATGTTGATTTATGCCTTCCGAAAGTCGAGATTTCGTTTAAAGGCCTCGGTTTTTGGAAAATTTTCAAACTATCTAATATTGCCGTTTTAACTCCATGTATTTCTTAATAATGATAAATTAAGAAACTTTAATAAATGGAGTATGACCATCAGACGCACGTATGTTGATTTATGCCTTCCGAAAGTCGAGATTTCGTTTTAGGGCCTCGGCTTTGGGAAATTTTCAAACTGTCTAATATTGCAGTTTTAACTCCATGAAGGTCTTAATAATGATAAATGAAGAAACTTTAATAAATGGAGTATGACCATCAGACGCACGTATGTTGATTTATCCCTTCCGAAAGTCGAGATTTCGTTTAAAGGCCTCGGTTTTGGAAAATTTTCAAACTATCTAATATTGCCGTTTTAACTCCATGTATTTCTTAATAATGATAAATTAAGAAACTTTAATAAATGGAGTATGACCATCGACGACGTATGTTGATTTATGCCTTCCGAAAGTGGAGATTTCGTTTTAGGGCCTCGGTTTTGGGAAATTTTTAAACTGTCTAATATTGCAGTTTTAACTCCATAAATGTCTTAATAATGATAAATGAAGAAACTTTAATAAATAGAGTATGACCATCAGACGCACGTATGTTGATTTATGCCTTCCGAAAGTCGAGATTTCGTTTAACGGCCTCGGCTTTGGGAAATTTTCAAACTGTCTAATATTGCAGTTTTAAATCCACGAATGTCTTAATAATGATAAATGAAGAAACTTTAATAAATGGGGTATGACCATCAGACGCACGTATGTTGATTTATGCCTTCCGATACTCGAGATTTCTTTTAAGGGCCTCGGTTTTGGAAATTTTAAAACTGTCTAATATTGCAGTTTTAACTCCACAAATGTCTTAATAATGATAAATGAAGAAACTTTAATAAATGGAGTATGACCATCAGACTCACGTATGTTGATTTATGCCTTCCGATACTCGAGATTTCGTTTGAGGACCTCGGTTTTTGGAAATTTTAAAACTGTCTAATATTGCAGTTTTAACTCCATGAATGTCTTAATAATGATAAATGAAGAAACTTTAATAAATGGAGTATGACCATTAGACGCACGTATGTTGATTTATGCCTTCCGAAAGTCGAGATTTCGTTTAAAGGCCTCGGTTTTTGGAAATTTTCAAACTGTCTAATATTGCAGTTTTAACTCCACGAATGTCTTAATAATGATAAATGAAGAAACTTTAATAAATGGAGTATGACCATCAGACGCACGTATGTTGATTTATGCCTTCCGAAAGTCGAGATTTCGTTTGAGAGCCTCGGTTTTGGAAATTTTAAAACTGTCTAATATTGCAGTTTTAACTCCACGAATGTCTTAATAATGATAAATGAAGAAACTTTAATAAATGGAGTATGACCATCAGACGCACGTATGTTGATTTATGCCTTCCGATACTCGAGATTTCGTTTGAGGGTCTCGGTTTTTTGAAAATTTAAAACAGTCTAATATTGCAGTTTTAAATCCACGAATGTCTTAATAATGATAAATGAAGAAACTTTAATAAATGGGGTATGACCATCAGACGCACGTATGTTGATTTATGCCTTCCGAAAGTCGAGATTTCGTTTTAGGGCCTCGGCTTTGGGAAATTTTCAAACTGTCTAATATTGCAGTTTTAACTCCATGAAGGTCTTAATAATGATAAATGAAGAAACTTTAATAAATGGAGTATGACCATCAGACGCACGTATGTTGATTTATGCCTTCCGAAAGTCGAGTTTTCGTTTTAGGGCCTCGGTTTTGGGAAATTTTTAAACTGTCTAATATTGCAGTTTTAACTCCATGAATGTCTTAATAATGATAAATGAAGAAACTTTAATAAATGGAGTATGACCATCAGACGCACGTATGTTGATTTATGCCTTCCGATACTCGAGATTTCGTTTAAAGGCCTCGGTTTTTGGAAATTTTAAAACTGTCTAATATTGCAGTTTTAACTCCATGAATGTCTTAATAATGATAAATGAAGAAACTTTAATAAATGGAGTATGACCATTAGACGCACGTATGTTGATTTATGCCTTCCGAAAGTCGAGATTTCGTTTAAAGGCCTCGGTTTTTGGAAATTTTAAAACTGTCTAATATTGCAGTTTTAACTCCATGAATGTCTTAATAATGATAAATGAAGAAACTTTAATAAATGGAGTATGACCATTAGACGCACGTATGTTGATTTATGCCTTCCGAAAGTCGAGATTTCGTTTAAAGGCCTCGGTTTTTGGAAATTTTAAAACTGTCTAATATTGCAGTTTTAACTCCATGAATGTCTTAATAATGATAAATGAAGAAACTTTAATAAATGGAGTATGACCATTAGACGCACGTATGTTGATTTATGCCTTCCGAAAGTCGAGATTTCGTTTGAGGGCCTCGGTTTTTGGAAATTTTCAAACTGTCTAATATTGCAGTTTTAACTCCACGAATGTCTTAATAATGATAAATGAAGAAACTTTAATAAATGGAGTATGACCATCAGACGCACGTATGTTGATTTATGCCTTCCGAAACTCGAGATTTCGCTTGAGGGTCTCGGTTTTTTGAAAATTTAAAACTGTCTAATATTGCAGTTTTAAATCCACGAATGTCTTAATAATGATAAATGAAGAAACTTTAATAAATGGGGTATGACCATCGACGACGTATGTTGATTTATGCCTTCCGAAACTCGAGATTTCGCTTGAGGGTCTCGGTTTTTTGAAAATTTAAAACTGTCTAATATTGCTGTTTTAAATCCACGAATGTCTTAATAATGATAAATGAAGAAACTTTAATAAATGGGGTATGACCATCAGACGCACGTATGTTGATTTATGTCTTCCGAAACTCGAGATTTCGCTTGAGGGTCTCGGTGTTTGGAAAATTTCAAACTGTCTAATATTGCAGTTTTAACTCCACGAATTTCTTAATAATGATAAATGAAGAAACTTTAATAAATGGGGTATGACCATCAGACGCACGTATGTTGATTTATGCCTTCCGAAACTCGAGATTTCGTTTGAGGGCCTCGGTTTTTGGAAATTTTTAAACTGTCTAATATTGCAGTTTTAACTCCAGGAATGTCTTAATAATGATAAATGAAGAAACTTTAATAAATGGAGTATGACCATCAGACGCACGTATGTTGATTTATGCCTTCCGAAACTCGAGATTTCGCTTGAGGGTCTCGGTTTTTTGAAAATTTAAAACTGCCTAATATTGCAGTTTTAAATCCACGAATGTCTTAATAATGATAAATGAAGAAACTTTAATAAATGGGGTATGACCATCAGACGCACGTATGTTGATTTATGCCTTCCGAAAGTCGAGATTTCGTTTTAGGGCCTCGGCTTTGGGAAATTTTCAAACTGTCTAATATTGCGCTTTAACTCCATGAAGGTCTTAATAATGATAAATGAAGAAACTTTAATAAATGGAGTATGACCATCAGACGCACGTATGTTGATTTATGCCTTCCGAAAGTCGAGTTTTCGTTTTAGGGCCTCGGTTTTGGGAAATTTTTAAACTGTCTAATATTGCAGTTTTAACTCCATGAATGTCTTAATAATGATAAATGAAGAAACTTTAATAAATGGAGTATGACCATCAGACGCACGTATGTTGATTTATGCCTTCCGATACTCGAGATTTCGTTTAAAGGCCTCGGTTTTTGGAAATTTTAAAACTGTCTAATATTGCAGTTTTAACTCCATGAATGTCTTAATAATGATAAATGAAGAAACTTTAATAAATGGAGTATGACCATTAGACGTCCGATACTCGAGATTTCGTTTGAGGGCCTCGGTTTTTGGAAATTTTAAAACTGTCTAATATTGCAGTTTTAACTCCACAAATGTCTTAATAATGATAAATGAAGAAACTTTAATAAATGGAGTATGACCATCAGACTCACGTATGTTGATTTATGCCTTCCGATACTCGAGATTTCGTTTAAAGGCCTCGGTTTTGGGAAATTTTCAAACTGTCTAATATTGCCGTTTTAACTCCATGTAAGTCTTAATAATGATAAATTAAGAAACTTTAATAAATGTCGTATGACCATCAGACGCACGTATGTTGATTTATGACTTCTCGAAAGTGGAGATTTCGTTTTAGGGCCTCGGTTTTGGGAAATTTTCAAACTGTTTAATATTGCAGTTTTAACTCCATGAATGTCTTAATAATGATAAATTAAGAAACTTTAATAAATGGAGTATGACCATCAGACGCACGTATGTTGATTTATGCCTTCCGAAAGTCGAGATTTCGTTTGAGAGTCTCAGTTTTAGGAAATTTTTAAACTGTCTAATATTGCAGTTTTAACTCCATGAATGTCTTAATAATGATAAATGAAGAAACTTTAATTAATGGAGTATGACCATCGACGCACGTATGTTGATTTATGCCTCGCCCGAAAGTCGAGTTTTTGATTTAGGGCCTCGGTTTTAGGAAATTTTCAAACTGTCTAATATTGCAGTTTTAACTCCATGAATGTCTTAATACTGATAAATTAAGAAACTTTAATAAACGGAGTATGACCATCAGACGCACGTATGTTGATTTATGCCTTTCGAAAGTCGAGATTTCGTTTAAGGGCCTCGGTTTTTAGGAAATTTTCAAACTGTTTAATATTGCAGTTTTAACACTATGAAAGTCTTAATAATGATAAATGAAAAAACTTTAATAAATGGGGTATGACCATCAGACGCACGTATGATGATTTATGCCTTCCGAAACTCGAGATTTCGTTTGAGGGTCTCGGTGTTTGGAAAATTTCAAACTGTCTAATATTGCAGTTTTAACTCCACGAATGTCTTAATAATGATAAATGAAGAAACTTTAATAAATGGGGTATGACCATCAGACGCACGTATGTTGATTTATGCCTTCCGAAAGTCGAGATTTCGTTTTAGGGCCTCGGCTTTGGGAAATTTTCAAACTGTCTAATATTGAAGTTTTAACTCCATGAAGGTCTTAATAATGATAAATGAAGAAACTTTAATAAATGGAGTATGACCATCAGACGCACGTATGTTGATTTATGCCTTCCGAAAGTCGAGTTTTCGTTTTAGGGCCTCGGTTTTGGGAAATTTTTAAACTGTCTAATATTGCAGTTTTAACTCCATGAATGTCTTAATAATGATAAATGAAGAAACTTTAATAAATGGAGTATGACCATCAGACGCACGTATGTTGATTTATGCCTTCCGAAAGTCGAGATTTCGTTTAAAGGCCTCGGTTTTGGAAAATTTTCAAACTATCTAATATTGCCGTTTTAACTCCATGTATGTCTTAATAATGATAAATTAAGAAAATTTAATAAATGGAGTATGACCATCAGACGCACGTATGTTGATTTATGCCTTCCGAAAGTGGAGATTTCGTTTTAGGGCCTCGGGTTTGGGAAATTTTCAAACTGTTTAATATTGCAGTTTTAACTCCATGAATGTCTTAATAATGATAAATTAAGAAACTTTAATAAATGGAGTATGACCATCAGACGCACGTATGTTGATTTATGCCTTCCGAAAGTCGAGATTTCGTTTGAGAGTCTCAGTTTTAGGAAATTTTTAAACTGTCTAATATTGCAGTTTTAACTCCATGAATGTCTTAATAATGATAAATGAAGAAACTTTAATTAATGGAGTATGACCATCAGACGCACGTATGTTGATTTATGCCTGCCGAAAGTCGAGTTTTCGATTTAGGGCCTCGGTTTTAGGAAATTTTCAAACTGTCTAATATTGCAGTTTTAATTCCATGAATGTCTTAATACTGATAAATTAAGAAACTTTAATAAACGGAGTATGACCATCGACGACGTATGTTGATTTATGCCTTTCGAAAGTCGAGATTTCGTTTAAGGGCCTCGGTTTTTAGGAAATTTTCAAACTGTTTAATATTGCAGTTTTAACACTATGAAAGTCTTAATAATGATAAATGAAAAAACTTTAATAAATGGGGTATGACCATCAGACGCACGTATGATGATTTATGCCTTCCGAAACTCGAGATTTCGTTTGAGGGTCTCGGTGTTTGGAAAATTTCAAACTGTCTAATATTGCAGTTTTAACTCCACGAATGTCTTAATAATGATAAATGAAGAAACTTTAATAAATGGGGTATGACCATCAGACGCACGTATGTTGATTTATGCCTTCCGAAAGTCGAGATTTCGTTTTAGGGCCTCGGCTTTGGGAAATTTTCAAACTGTCTAATATTGCAGTTTTAACTCCATGAAGGTCTTAATAATGATAAATGAAGAAACTTTAATAAATGGAGTATGACCATCAGACGCACGTATGTTGATTTATGCCTTCCGAAAGTCGAGTTTTCGTTTTAGGGCCTCGGTTTTGGGAAATTTTTAAACTGTCTAATATTGTAGTTTTAACTCCATGAATGTCTTAATAATGATAAATGAAGAAACTTTAATAAATGGAGTATGACCATCAGACGCACGTATGTTGATTTATGCCTTCCGAAAGTCGAGATTTCGTTTAAAGGCCTCGGTTTTTGGAAATTTTAAAACTGTCTAATATTGCAGTTTTAGCTCCATGAATGTCTTAATAATGATAAATGAAGAAACTTTAATAAATGGAGTATGACCATTAGACGCACGTATGTTGATTTATGCCTTCCGAAAGTCGAGATTTCGTTTAAAGGCCTCGGTTTTTGGAAATTTTCAAACTGTCTAATATTGCAGTTTTAACTCCACGAATGTCTTAATAATGATAAATGAAGAAACTTTAATAAATGGAGTATGACCATCAGACGCACGTATGTTGATTTATGCCTTCCGAAACTCGAGATTTCGCTTGAGGGTCTCGGTTTTTTGAAAATTTAAAACTGCCTAATATTGCAGTTTTAAATCCACGAATGTCTTAATAATGATAAATGAAGAAACTTTAATAAATGGGGTATGACCATCAGACGCACGTATGTTGATTTATGCCTTCCGAAAGTCGAGATTTCGTTTTAGGGCCTCGGCTTTGGGAAATTTTCAAACTGTCTAATATTGCAGTTTTAACTCCATGAAGGTCTTAATAATGATAAATGAAGAAACTTTAATAAATGGAGTATGACCATCAGACGCACGTATGTTGATTTATGCCTTCCGAAAGTCGAGTTTTCGTTTTAGGGCTTCGGTTTTGGGAAATTTTTAAACTGTCTAATATTGCAGTTTTAACTCCATGAATGTCTTAATAATGATAAATGAAGAAACTTTAATAAATGGAGTATGACCATCAGACGCACGTATGTTGATTTATGCCTTCCGATACTCGAGATTTCGTTTAAAGGCCTCGGTTTTGGAAATTTTCAAACTGTCTAATATTGCCGTTTTAACTCCATGAATGTCTTAATAATGATAAATGAAGAAACTTTAATAAATGGAGTATGACCATTAGACGCACGTATGTTGATTTATGCCTTCCGAAAGTCGAGATTTCGTTTAAAGGCCTCGGTTTTTGGAAATTTTCAAACTGTCTAATATTGCAGTTTTAACTCCACGAATGTCTTAATAATGATAAATGAAGAAACTTTAATAAATGGAGTATGACCATCAGACGCACGTATGTTGATTTATGCCTTCCAAACTCGAGATTTCGCTTGAGGGTCTCGGTTTTTTTGAAAATTTAAAAACTCTAATATTGCAGTTTTAAATCCACGAATGTCTTAATAATGATAAATGAAGAAACTTTAATAAATGGGGTATGACCATCAGACGCACGTATGTTGATTTATGCCTTCCGAAACTCGAGATTTCGCTTGAGGGTCTCGGTTTTTTGAAAATTTAAAACTGTCTAATATTGCAGTTTTAAATCCACGAATGTCTTAATAATGATAAATGAAGAAACTTTAATAAATGGGGTATGACCATCAGACGCACGTATGTTGATTTATGTCTTCCGAAACTCGAGATTTCGCTTGAGGGTCTCGGTGTTTGGAAAATTTCAAACTGTCTAATATTGCAGTTTTAACTCCACGAATTTCTTAATAATGATAAATGAAGAAACTTTAATAAATGGGGTATGACCATCAGACGCACGTATGTTGATTTATGCCTTCCGAAACTCGAGATTTCGTTTGAGGGCCTCGGTTTTTGGAAATTTTAAAACTGTCTAATATTGCAGTTTTAACTCCAGGAATGTCTTAATAATGATAAATGAAGAAACTTTAATAAATGGAGTATGACCATCAGACGCACGTATGTTGATTTATGCCTTCCGAAACTCGAGATTTCGCTTGAGGGTCTCGGTTTTTTGAAAATTTAAAACTGCCTAATATTGCAGTTTTAAATCCACGAATGTCTTAATAATGATAAATGAAGAAACTTTAATAAATGGGGTATGACCATCAGACGCACGTATGTTGATTTATGCCTTCCGAAACTCGAGATTTCGTTTTAGGGCCTCGGCTTTGGGAAATTTTCAAACTGTCTAATATTGCAGTTTTAACTCCATGAAGGTCTTAATAATGATAAATGAAGAAACTTTAATAAATGGAGTATGACCATCAGACGCACGTATGTTGATTTATGCCTTCCGAAAGTCGAGTTTTCGTTTTAGGGCTTCGGTTTTGGGAAATTTTTAAACTGCTAATATTGCGTTTTAACTCCATGAATGTCTTAATAATGATAAATGAAGAAACTTTAATAAATGGAGTATGACCATCAGACGCACGTATGTTGATTTATGCCTTCCGATACTCGAGATTTCGTTTAAAGGCCTCGGTTTTTGTAAATTTTAAAACTGTCTAATATTGCAGTTTTAACTCCATGAATGTCTTAATAATGATAAATGAAGAAACTTTAATAAATGGAGTATGACCATTAGACGCACGTATGTTGATTTATGCCTTCCGAAAGTCGAGATTTCGTTTAAAGGCCTCGGTTTTTGGAAATTTTCAAACTGTCTAATATTGCAGTTTTAACTCCACGAATGTCTTAATAATGATAAATGAAGAAACTTTAATAAATGGAGTATGACCATACGACGCACGTATGTTGATTTATGCCTTCCGAAACTCGAGATTTCGCCGAGGGTCTCGGTTTTTGAAAATTTAAAACTGTCTAATATTGCAGTTTTAAATCCACGAATGTCTTAATAATGATAAATGAAGAAACTTTAATAAATGGAGTATGACCATCAGACGCACGTATGTTGATTTATGCCTTCCGAAAGTCGAGTTTTCGTTTTAGGGCTTCGGTTTTGGGAAATTTTTAAACTGTCTAATATTGCAGTTTTAACTCCATGAATGTCTTAATAATGATAAATGAAGAAACTTTAATAAATGGAGTATGACCATCAGACGCACGTATGTTGATTTATGCCTTCCGATACTCGAGATTTCGTTTAAAGGCCTGCTTTTTGGAAATTTTCAAACTGTCTAATATTGCCGTTTTAACTCCATGAATGTCTTAATAATGATAAATGAAGAAACTTTAATAAATGGAGTATGACCATTAGACGCACGTATGTTGATTTATGCCTTCCGAAAGTCGAGATTTCGTTTTAGGGCCTCGGTTTTGGAAATTTTCAAACTGTCTAATATTGCAGTTTTAACTCCACGAATGTCTTAATAATGATAAATGAAGAAACTTTAATAAATGGAGTATGACCATCAGACGCACGTATGTTGATTTATGCCTTCCGAAACTCGAGATTTCGCTTGAGGGTCTCGGTTTTTGAAAATTTAAAACTGTCTAATATTGCGTTTAAATCCACGAATGTCTTAATAATGATAAATGAAGAAACTTTAATAAATGGGGTATGACCATCAGACGCACGTATGTTGATTTATGCCTTCCGAAACTCGAGATTTCGCTTGAGGGTCTCGGTTTTTTGAAAATTTAAAACTGTCTAATATTGCAGTTTTAAATCCACGAATGTCTTAATAATGATAAATGAAGAAACTTTAATAAATGGGGTATGACCATCAGACGCACGTATGTTGATTTATGTCTTCCGAAACTCGAGATTTCGCTTGAGGGTCTCGGTGTTTGGAAAATTTCAAACTGTCTAATATTGCAGTTTTAACTCCACGAATTTCTTAATAATGATAAATGAAGAAACTTTAATAAATGGGGTATGACCATCAGACGCACGTATGTTGATTTATGCCTTCCGAAACTCGAGATTTCGTTTGAGGGCCTCGGTTTTTGGAAATTTTAAAACTGTCTAATATTGCAGTTTTAACTCCAGGAATGTCTTAATAATGATAAATGAAGAAACTTTAATAAATGGAGTATGACCATCAGACGCACGTATGTTGATTTATGCCTTCCGAAAGTCGAGATTTCGTTTGATGGTCTCGGTTTTAGGAAATTTTCAAACTGTCTAATATGGCAGTTTTAACTTCACGAATGTCATAATAATGATAAATAAAGAAACTTTAATAAATGGAGTATGACAATCAGACGCACGTATGTTGATTTATGCCTTCCGAAACTCGAGATTTCGTTTGAGGGCCTCGGTTTTTGGAAATTTTCAAACTGTCTAATATTGCAGTTTTAACTCCACGAATGTCTTAATAATGAGAAATGAAGAAAATTTAATAAATGGAGTATGACCATCAGACGCACGTATGTTGATTTATGCCTTCCGAAACTCGAGATTTCGTTTAAGGGTCTCGGTTTTTGGAAATTTTCAAACTGTCTAAAATTGCAGTTTTAACTCCATAAATGACTTAATAATGATAAATTAAGAAACTTTAATAAATGGAATATAACCATCAGACGCACGTATGTTGATTTATGCCTTCCGAAAGTCGAGATTTCGTTTGAGGGTCTCGGTTTTAGGAATTTTCAAACTGTCTAATATTGCAGTTTTAACTCCATGAATGTCTTAATAATGATAAATGATGAAACTTTAATAAATGGAGTATGACCATCAAACGCACGTATGATGATTTATGCCTTCCGAAAGTCGAGATTTCGTTTAAAGGCCTCGGTTTTTGGAAATTTTCAAACTGTCTAATATTGCAGTTTTAACTCCACGAATGTTTTAATAATGATAAATGAAGAAACTTTAATAAATGGAGTATGACCATCAGACGCACGTATGTTGATTTATGCCTTCCGAAAGTCGAGATTTCGGTTGAGGGCCTCGGTTTTAGGAAATTTTCAAACTGTCTAATATGGCAGTTTTAACTCCACGAATGTCTTAATAATGATAAATGAAGAAACTTTAATAAATGGAGTATGACCATCAGACGCACGTATGTTGATTTATGCCTTCCGAAACTCGAGATTTCGCTTGAGGGTCTCGGTTTTTTGAAAATTTAAAACTGTCTAATATTGCAGTTTTAAATCCACGAATGTCTTAATAATGATAAATGAAGAAACTTTAATAAATGGGGTATGACCATCAGACGCACGTATGTTGATTTATGCCTTCCGAAACTCGAGATTTCGCTTGAGGGTCTCTTTGGTTTTTGAAAATTTAAAACTGTCTAATATTGCGCTTTAAATCCACGAATGTCTTAATAATGATAAATGAAGAAACTTTAATAAATGGGGTATGACCATCGACGCACGTATGTTGATTTATGTCTTCCGAAAGTCGAAGTTTTCGTTTTAGGGCTTCGGTTTGGGAAATTTTCAAACTGTCTAATATTGCCGTTTTAACTCCATGAATGTCTTAATAATGATAAATGAAGAAACTTTAATAAATGGAGTATGACCATCAGACGCACGTATGTTGATTTATGCCTTCCGATACTCGAGATTTCGTTTAAAGGCCTCGGTTTTGGAAATTTTCAAACTGTCTAATATTGCCGTTTTAACTCCATGAATGTCTTAATAATGATAAATGAAGAAACTTTAATAAATGGAGTATGACCATTAGACGCACGTATGTTGATTTATGCCTTCCGAAAGTCGAGATTTCGTTTTAGGGCCTCGGTTTTGGAAATTTTCAAACTGTCTAATATTGCAGTTTTAACTCCACGAATGTCTTAATAATGATAAATGAAGAAACTTTAATAAATGGAGTATGACCATCAGACGCACGTATGTTGATTTATGCCTTCCGAAACTCGAGATTTCGCTTGAGGGTCTCGGTTTTTTGAAAATTTAAAACTGTCTAATATTGCAGTTTTAAATCCACGAATGTCTTAATAATGATAAATGAAGAAACTTTAATAAATGGGGTATGACCATCAGACGCACGTATGTTGATTTATGCCTTCCAAACTCGAGATTTCGCCGAGGGTCTCGGTTTTTTGAAAATTTAAAACTGTCTAATATTGCGCTTTTAAATCCACGAATGTCTTAATAATGATAAATGAAGAAACTTTAATAAATGGGGTATGACCATCAGACGCACGTATGTTGATTTATGTCTTCCGAAACTCGAGATTTCGCTGAGGGTCTCTTGTTTGGAAAATTTCAAACTGTCTAATATTGCAGTTTTAACTCCACGAATTTCTTAATAATGATAAATGAAGAAACTTTAATAAATGGGGTATGACCATCAGACGCACGTATGTTGATTTATGCCTTCCGAAACTCGAGATTTCGTTTGAGGGCCTCGGTTTTTGGAAATTTTAAAACTGTCTAATATTGCAGTTTTAACTCCAGGAATGTCTTAATAATGATAAATGAAGAAACTTTAATAAATGGAGTATGACCATCAGACGCACGTATGTTGATTTATGCCTTCCGAAACTCGAGATTTCGCTGAGGGTCTCGGTTTTTGAAAATTTAAAACTGCCTAATATTGCAGTTTTAAATCCACGAATGTCTTAATAATGATAAATGAAGAAACTTTAATAAATGGGGTATGACCATCAGACGCACGTATGTTGATTTATGCCTTCCGAAACTCGAGATTTCGTTTTAGGGCCTCGGCTTTGGGAAATTTTCAAACTGTCTAATATTGCGCTTTAACTCCATGAAGGTCTTAATAATGATAAATGAAGAAACTTTAATAAATGGAGTATGACCATCAGACGCACGTATGTTGATTTATGCCTTCCGAAAGTCGAGTTTTCGTTTTAGGGCTTCGGTTTTGGGAAATTTTTAAACTGTCTAATATTGCAGTTTTAACTCCATGAATGTCTTAATAATGATAAATGAAGAAACTTTAATAAATGGAGTATGACCATCAGACGCACGTATGTTGATTTATGCCTTCCGATACTCGAGATTTCGTTTAAAGGCCTCGGTTTTGTAAATTTTAAAACTGTCTAATATTGCACTTTTAACTCCATGAATGTCTTAATAATGATAAATGAAGAAACTTTAATAAATGGAGTATGACCATTAGACGCACGTATGTTGATTTATGCCTTCCGAAAGTCGAGATTTCGTTTAAAGGCCTCGGTTTTTGGAAATTTTCAAACTGTCTAATATTGCCGTTTTAACTCCACGAATGTCTTAATAATGATAAATGAAGAAACTTTAATAAATGGAGTATGACCATCAGACGCACGTATGTTGATTTATGCCTTTCGAAACTCGAGATTTCGCTTGAGGGTCTCGGTTTTTGAAAATTTAAAACTGTCTAATATTGCGCTTTAAATCCACGAATGTCTTAATAATGATAAATGAAGAAACTTTAATAAATGGAGTATGACCATCAGACGCACGTATGTTGATTTATGCCTTCCGAAAGTCGAGTTTTCGTTTTAGGGCTTTCTGGTTTGGGAAATTTTCAAACTGTCTAATATTGCCGTTTTAACTCCATGAATGTCTTAATAATGATAAATGAAGAAACTTTAATAAATGGAGTATGACCATCAGACGCACGTATGTTGATTTATGCCTTCCGATACTCGAGATTTCGTTTAAAGGCCTCGGTTTTGGAAATTTTAAAACTGTCTAATATTGCGCTTTAACTCCATGAATGTCTTAATAATGATAAATGAAGAAACTTTAATAAATGGAGTATGACCATTAGACGCACGTATGTTGATTTATGCCTTCCGAAAGTCGAGATTTCGTTTAAAGGCCTGCTTTTGGAAATTTTCAAACTGTCTAATATTGCCGTTTTAACTCCACGAATGTCTTAATAATGATAAATGAAGAAACTTTAATAAATGGAGTATGACCATACGACGCACGTATGTTGATTTATGCCTTCCGAAACTCGAGATTTCGCTTGAGGGTCTCGGTTTTTTGAAAATTTAAAACTGTCTAATATTGCAGTTTTAAATCCACGAATGTCTTAATAATGATAAATGAAGAAACTTTAATAAATGGAGTATAACTATCAGACGCACGTATGTTGATTTATGCCTTCCGAAACTCGAGATTTCGTTTGAGGGCTCGTTTTTTGGAAATTTTAAAACTGTCTAATATTGCAGTTTTAACTCCACGGATGTCTTAATAATGATAAATGAAGAAACTTTAATAAATGGAGTATGACCATCGACGCACGTATGTTGATTTATGTCTTCCAAACTCGAGATTTCGCTTGAGGGTCTCTGTTTGGAAAATTTCAAACTGTCTAATATTGCGCTTTTAACTCCACGAATTTCTTAATAATGATAAATGAAGAAACTTTAATAAATGGGGTATGACCATCAGACGCACGTATGTTGATTTATGCCTTCCGAAAGTCGAGATTTCGTTTTAGGGCCTCGGCTTTGGGAAATTTTAAACTGTCTAATATTGCAGTTTTAACTCCACGGATGTCTTAATAATGATAAATGAAGAAACTTTAATAAATGGAGTATGACCATCGACGACGTATGTTGATTTATGTCTTCCGAAACTCGAGATTTCGCTTGAGGGTCTCGGTGTTTGGAAAATTTCAAACTGTCTAATATTGCAGTTTTAACTCCACGAATTTCTTAATAATGATAAATGAAGAAACTTTAATAAATGGGGTATGACCATCAGACGCACGTATGTTGATTTATGCCTTCCGAAACTCGAGATTTCGTTTGAGGGCCTCGGTTTTTGGAAATTTTAAAACTGTCTAATATTGCAGTTTTAACTCCACGGATGTCTTAATAATGATAAATGAAGAAACTTTAATAAATGGAGTATGACCATCAGACGCACGTATGTTGATTTATGTCTTCCGAAACTCGAGATTTCGCTTGAGGGTCTCGGTGTTTGGAAAATTTCAAACTGTCTAATATTGCAGTTTTAACTCCACGAATTTCTTAATAATGATAAATGAAGAAACTTTAATAAATGGGGTATGACCATCAGACGCACGTATGTTGATTTATGCCTTCCGAAAGTCGAGATTTCGTTTTAGGGCCTCGGCTTTGGGAAATTTTAAACTGTCTAATATTGCAGTTTTAACTCCATGAAGGTCTTAATAATGATAAATGAAGAAACTTTAATAAATGGAGTATGACCATCAGACGCACGTATGTTGATTTATGCCTTCCGAAAGTCGAGTTTTCGTTTTAGGGCCTCGGTTTTGGGAAATTTTTAAACTGTCTAATATTGCAGTTTTAACTCCATGAATGTCTTAATAATGATAAATGAAGAAACTTTAATAAATGGAGTATGACCATCAGACGCACGTATGTTGATTTATGCCTTCCGATACTCGAGATTTCGTTTGAGGGCCTCGGTTTTTGGAAATTTTAAAACTGTCTAATATTGCAGTTTTAACTCCACGAATGTCTTAATAATGATAAATGAAGAAACTTTAAAAATGGAGTATGACCATTAGACGCACGTATGTTGATTTATGCCTTCCGAAAGTCGAGATTTCGTTTAAAGGCCTCGGTTTTGGGAAATTTTCAAACTGTCTAATATTGCAGTTTTAACTCCATGAATGTCTTAATAATGATAAATTAAGAAACTTTAATAAATGGAGTATGACCATCAGACGCACGTATGTTGATTTATGCCTTCCGAAAGTCGAGATTTCGTTTTAGGGCCTCGGTTTTTGGAAAATTTCAAACTGTCTAATATTGCAGTTTTAACTCCATGAATGTCGTAATAATGATAAATGAAGAAACTTTAATAAATGGAGTATGATCATCGACGCACGTATGTTGATTTATGCCTCCGAAAGTCGAGTTTTCGATTTAGGGCCTCTGTTTTGGGAAATTTTCAAACTGCTAATATTGCGCTTTTAACATTATGAATGTCTTAATACTGATAATTTAAGAAACTTTAATAAACGGAGTATGACCATCAGACGCACGTATGTTGATTTATGCCTTTCGAAAGTCGAGATTTCGTTTAAGAGCCTCGGTTTTTTGGAAATTTTCAAACTGTCTTAATATTGCAGTTTTAACTCCATGGATGTCATAATAATGATAAATTAAGAAACTTTAATAAACGGAGTATGACCATCAGACGCACGTATGTTGATTTATGCCTTCCGAAAGTCGAGATTTCGTTTAAGAGCCTCGGTTTTTAGGAAATTTTCAAACTGTTTAATATTGCAGTTTTAACTCCATGAATGTCTTAATAATGATAAATGAAGAAACTTTAATAAATGGAGTATGACCATCAGACGCACGTATGTTGATTTATGCCTTCCGAAAGTGGAGATTTCGTTTTATGGCCTCGGTTTTGGGAAATTTTTAAACTGTCTAATATTGCAGTTTTAACTCCATAAATGTCTTAATAATGATAAATGAAGAAACTTTAATAAATAGAGTATGACCATCAGACGCACGTATGTTGATTTATGCCTTCCGAAAGTCGAGATTTCGTTTAACGGCCTCGGTTTTGGGAAATTTTCAAACTGTCTAATATTGTAGTTTTAACTCCATGAATATCTTAATAATGATAAATTAAGAAACTTTAATAAATGGAGTATGACCATCAGACGCACGTATGTTGATTTATGCCTTCCGAAAGTCGAGATTTCGTTTTAGGGCCTCGGTTTTTGGAAAATTTCAAACTGTCTAATATTGCAGTTTTAACTCCATGAATGTCGTAATAATGATAAATGAAGAAACTTTAATAAATGGAGTATGATCATCAGACGCACGTATGTTGATTTATGCCTGCCGAAAGTCGAGTTTTCGATTAAGGGCCTCGGTTTTGGGAAATTTTCAAACTGTCTAATATTGCAGTTTTAACATTATGAATGTCTTAATACTGATAATTTAAGAAACTTTAATAAACGGAGTATGACCATCAGACGCACGTATGTTGATTTATGCCTTTCGAAAGTCGAGATTTCGTTGAAGAGCCTCGGTTTTTAGGAAATTTTCAAACTGTCTTAATATTGCAGTTTTAACTCCATGGATGTCATAATAATGATAAATTAAGAAACTTTAATAAACGGAGTATGACCATCAGACGCACGTATGTTGATTTATGCCTTCCGAAAGTCGACATTTCGTTTAAGAGCCTCGGTTTTTAGGAAATTTTCAAACTGTTTAATATTGCAGTTTTAACTCCATGAATGTCTTAACAAAATAGAGTATGACCATCAGACGCACGTATGTTGATTTATGCCTTCCGAAAGTCGAGATTTCGTTTGAGGGCTCGGTTTTTGGAAATTTTAAAACTGTCTAAAATCATTTTTAACTCCACGAATGTCTTAATAATGATAAATGAAGAAACTTTAATAAATGGAGTATGACCATTAGACGCACGTATGTTGATTTATGCCTTCCGAAACTCGAGATTTCGTTTGAGGGCCTCGGTTTTTGGAAATTTTAAAACTGTCTAATATTGCAGTTTTAACTCCAGGAATGTCTTAATAATGATAAATGAAGAAACTTTAATAAATGGAGTATGACCATCAGACGCACGTATGTTGATTTATGCCTTCCGATACTCGAGATTTCGTTTGAGGGCCTCGGTTTTTGGAAATTTTTAAACTGTCTAATATTGCAGTTTTAACTCCACGAATGTCTTAATAATGATAAATGAAGAAACTTTAATAAATGGAGTATGACCATTAGACGCACGTATGTTGATTTATGCCTTCCGAAACTCGAGATTTCGTTTGAGGGCCTCGGTTTTGGAAATTTTAAAACTGTCTAATATTGCGCTTTTAACTCCAGAATGTCTTAATAATGATAAATGAAGAAACTTTAATAAATGGAGTATGACCATCAGACGCACGTATGTTGATTTATGCCTTCCGATACTCGAGATTTCGTTTGAGGGCCTCGGTTTTTGGAAATTTTTAAACTGTCTAATATTGCAGTTTTAACTCCACGAATGTCTTAATAATGATAAATGAAGAAACTTTAATAAATGGAGTATGACCATCAGACTCACGTATGTTGATTTATGCCTTCCGAAACTCGAGATTTCGTTTGAGGGCTCGTTTTTTGGAAATTTTAAAACTGTCTAATATTGCAGTTTTAACTCCACGGATGTCTTATTAATGATAAATGAAGAAACTTTAATAAATGGAGTATAACCATCGACGACGCACGTATGTTGATTTATGTCTTCCGAAACTCGAGATTTCGCTTGAGGGTCTCGGTGTTTGGAAAATTTCAAACTCTAATATTGCGCTTTTAACTCCACGAATTTCTTAATAATGATAAATGAAGAAACTTTAATAAATGGGATATGACCATCAGACGCACGTATGTTGATTTATGCCTTCCGAAAGTCGAGATTTCGTTTTAGGGCCTCGGCTTTGGGAAATTTTAAACTGTCTAATATTGCAGTTTTAACTCCACGGATGTCTTAATAATGATAAATGAAGAAACTTTAATAAATGGAGTATGACCATCAGACGCACGTATGTTGATTTATGTCTTCCGAAACTCGAGATTTCGCTTGAGGGTCTCGGTGTTTGGAAAATTTCAAACCGTCTAATATTGCGTTTAACTCCACGAATTTCTTAATAATGATAAATGAAGAAACTTTAATAAATGGGGTATGACCATCAGACGCACGTATGTTGATTTATGCCTTCCGAAATTCGAGATTTCGTTTGAGGGCCTCGGTTTTTGGAAATTTTAAAACTGTCTAATATTGCAGTTTTAACTCCAGGAATGTCTTAATAATGATAAATGAAGAAACTTTAATAAATGGAGTATGACCATCAGACGCACGTATGTTGATTTATGCCTTCCGATACTCGAGATTTCGTTTGAGGTCCTCGGTTTTTGGAAATTTTTAAACTGTCTAATATTGCAGTTTTAACTCCACGAATGTCTTAATAATGATAAATGAAGAAACTTTAATAAATGGAGTATGACCATTAGACGCACGTATGTTGATTTATGCCTTCCGAAACTCGAGATTTCGTTTGAGGGCCTCGGTTTTTGGAAATTTTAAAACTGTCTAATATTGCAGTTTTAACTCCAGGAATGTCTTAATAATGATAAATGAAGAAACTTTAATAAATGGAGTATGACCATTGACGCACGTATGTTGATTTATGCCTTCCGAAACTCGAGATTTCGTTTGAGGGCCTCGGTTTTGGAAATTTTCAAACTGTCTAATATTGCAGTTTTAACTCCACGAATGTCTTAATAATGATAAATGAAGAAACTTTAATAAATGGAGTATGACCATCAGACTCACGTATGTTGATTTATGCCTTCCGAAACTCGAGATTTCGTTTGAGGGCTCGTTTTTTGGAAATTTTAAAACTGTCTAATATTGCAGTTTTAACTCCACGGATGTCTTATTAATGATAAATGAAGAAACTTTAATAAATGGAGTATAACCATCAGACGCACGTATGTTGATTTATGTCTTCCGAAACTCGAGATTTCGCTTGAGGGTCTCGGTGTTTGGAAAATTTCAAACTCTCTAATATTGCAGTTTTAACTCCACGAATTTCTTAATAATGATAAATGAAGAAACTTTAATAAATGGGGTATGACCATCAGACGCACGTATGTTGATTTATGCCTTCCGAAAGTCGAGATTTCGTTTTAGGGCCTCGGCTTTGGGAAATTTTAAACTGTCTAATATTGCAGTTTTAACTCCACGGATGTCTTAATAATGATAAATGAAGAAACTTTAATAAATGGAGTATGACCATCAGACGCACGTATGTTGATTTATGCCTTCCGAAAGTCGAGATTTCGTTTAACGGCCTCGGTTTTGGGAAATTTTCAAACTGTCTAATATTGCAGTTTTAACTCCATGAATATCTTAATAATGATAAATTAAGAAACTTTAATAAATGGAGTATGACCATCAGACGCACGTATGTTGATTTATGCCTTCCGAAAGTCGAGATTTCGTTTTAGGGCCTCGGTTTTTGGAAAATTTCAAACTGTCTAATATTGCAGTTTTAACTCCACAAATGTCTTAATAATGATAAATGAAGAAACTTTAATAAATGGAGTATGACCATCAGACTCACGTATGTTGATTTATGCCTTCCGATACTCGAGATTTCGTTTGAGGGCCTCGGTTTTTGGAAATTTTAAAACTGTCTAATATTGCTGTTTTAACTCCACGAATGTCTTAATAATGATAAATGAAGAAACTTTAATAAATGGAGTATGACCATCAGACTCACGTATGTTGATTTATGCCTTCCGATACTCGAGATTTCGTTTGAGGGCCTCGGTTTTTGGAAATTTTTAAACTGTCTAATATTGCAGTTTTAACTCCACGAATGTCTTAATAATGATAAATGAAGAAACTTTAATAAATGGAGTATGACCATTAGACGCACGTATGTTGAGTTATGCCTTCCGAAACTCGAGATTTCGTTTGAGGGCCTCGGTTTTTGGAAATTTTAAAACTGTCTAATATTGCAGTTTTAACTCCAGGAATGTCTTAATAATGATAAATGAAGAAACTTTAATAAATGGAGTATGACCATCAGACGCACGTATGTTGATTTATGCCTTCCGATACTCGAGATTTCGTTTGAGGGCCTCGGTTTTTGGAAATTTTTAAACTGTCTAATATTGCAGTTTTAACTCCACGAATGTCATAATAATGATAAATGAAGAAACTTTAATAAATGGAGTATGACCATCAGACTCACGTATGTTGATTTATGCCTTCCGAAACTCGAGATTTCGTTTGAGGGCTCGTTTTTTGGAAATTTTAAAACTGTCTAATATTGCAGTTTTAACTCCACGGATGTCTTAATAATGATAAATGAAGAAACTTTAATAAATGGAGTATGACCATCAGACGCACGTATGTTGATTTATGTCTTCCGAAACTCGAGATTTCGCTTGAGGGTCTCGGTGTTTGGAAAATTTCAAACTGTCTAATATTGCAGTTTTAACTCCACGAATTTCTTAATAATGATAAATGAAGAAACTTTAATAAATGGGGTATGACCATCAGACGCACGTATGTTGATTTATGCCTTCCGAAAGTCGAGATTTCGTTTTAGGGCCTCGGCTTTGGGAAATTTTAAACTGTCTAATATTGCAGTTTTAACTCCATGAAGGTCTTAATAATGATAAATGAAGAAACTTTAATAAATGGAGTATGACCATCAGATGCACGTATGTTGATTTATGCCTTCCGAAAGTCGAGTTTTCGTTTTAGGGCCTCGGTTTTGGGAAATTTTTAAACTGTCTAATATTGCAGTTTTAACTCCATGAATGTCTTAATAATGATAAATGAAGAAACTTTAATAAATGGAGTATGACCATCAGACGCACGTATGTTGATTTATGCCTTCCGATACTCGAGTTTTCGATTTAGGGCCTCGGTTTTAGGAAATTTTCAAACTGTCTAATATTGCAGTTTTAACTCCATGAATGTCTTAATAATGATAAATGAAGAAACTTTAATAAATAGAGTATGACCATCAGACGCACGTATGTTGATTTATGCCTTCCGAAAGTCGAGATTTCGTTTAACGGCCTCGGTTTTGGGAAATTTTCAAACTGTCTAATATTGCAGTTTTAACTCCATGAATGTCTTAATAATGATAAATTAAGAAACTTTAATAAATGGAGTATGACCATCAGACGCACGTATGTTGATTTATGCCTTCCGAAAGTCGAGATTTCGTTTTAGGGCCTCGGTTTTTGGAAAATTTCAAACTGTCTAATATTGCAGTTTTAACTCCATGAATGTCGTAATAATGATAAATGAAGAAACTTTAATAAATGGAGTATGATCATCAGACGCACGTATGTTGATTTATGCCTGCCGAAAGTCGAGTTTTCGATTTAGGGCCTCGGTTTTGGGAAATTTTCAAACTGTCTAATATTGCAGTTTTAACATTATGAATGTCTTAATACTGATAATTTAAGAAACTTTAATAAACGGAGTATGACCATCAGACGCACGTATGTTGATTTATGCCTTTCGAAAGTCGAGATTTCGTTTAAGAGCCTCGGTTTTTTGGAAATTTTCAAACTGTCTTAATATTGCAGTTTTAACTCCATGGATGTCATAATAATGATAAATTAAGAAACTTTAATAAACGGAGTATGACCATCAGACGCACGTATGTTGATTTATGCCTTCCGAAACTCGAGATTTCGTTTAAGAGCCTCGGTTTTTAGGAAATTTTCAAACTGTCTTAATATTGCAGTTTTAACTCCATGGATGTCATAATAATGATAAATTAAGAAACTTTAATAAACGGAGTATGACCATCAGACGCACGTATGTTGATTTATGCCTTCCGAAAGTCGAGATTTCGTTTAAGAGCCTCGGTTTTTAGGAAATTTTCAAACTGTTTAATATTGCAGTTTTAACTCCATGAATGTCTTAATAAATAGAGTATGACCATCAGACGCACGTATGTTGATTTATGCCTTCCGATACTCGAGATTTCGTTTGAGGGCCTCGGTTTTTGGAAATTTTTAAACTGTCTAATATTGCAGTTTTAACTCCACGAATGTCTTAATAATGATAAATGAAGAAACTTTAATAAATGGAGTATGACCATCAGACTCACGTATGTTGATTTATGCCTTCCGAAACTCGAGATTTCGTTTGAGGGCTCCTTTTTTGGAAATTTTAAAACTGTCTAATATTGGAGTTTTAACTCCACGGATGTCTTAATAATGATAAATGAAGAAACTTTAATAAATGGTGTATGACCATCAGACGCACGTATGTTGATTTATGCCTCCCGAAAGTCGAGATTTCGTTTGAGAGCCTCGGTTTTGGAAATTTTAAAACTGTCTAATATTGCAGTTTTAACTCCACGAATGTCTTAATAATGATAAATGAAGAAACTTTAATAAATGGAGTATGACCATCAGACGCACGTATGTTGATTTATGCCTTCCGAAACTCGAGATATCGTTTGAGGGTTGCGATTTTTGGAAATTTTAAAACTGTCTAATATTGCAGTTTTAACTCCACGAATGTCTTAATAATGATAAATGAAGAAGCTTTAATAAATGGAGTATGATCATCAGACGCACGTATGTTGATTTATGCCTTCCGAAACTCGAGATTTCGTTTGATGGTCTCGGTTTTTGGAAATTTTTAAACTGTCTAATATTGCAGTTTTAACTCCACGAATGTCTTAATAATGATAAATGAAGAAACTTTAATAAATGGAGTATGACCATCAGACGCACGTATGTTGATTTATGCCTTCCGAAAGTCGAGATTTCGTTTAACGGCCTCGGTTTTGGGAAATTTTCAAACTGTCTAATATTGCAGTTTTAACTCCATGAATATCTTAATAATGATAAATTAAGAAACTTTAATAAATGGAGTATGACCATCAGACGCACGTATGTTGATTTATGCCTTTCGAAAGTCGAGATTTCGTTTTAGGGCCTCGGTTTTTGAAAAATTTCAAACTGTCTAATATTGCAGTTTTAACTCCACAAATGTCTTAATAATGATAAATGAAGAAACTTTAATAAATGGAGTATGACCATCAGACTCACGTATGTTGATTTATGCCTTCCGATACTCGAGATTTCGTTTGAGGGCCTCGGTTTTTGGAAATTTTAAAACTGTCTAATATTGCAGTTTTAACTCCACGAATGTCTTAATAATGATAAATGAAGAAACTTTAATAAATGGAGTATGACCATCGGACTCACGTATGTTGATTTATGCCTTACGATACTCGAGATTTCGTTTGAGGGCCTCGGTTTTTGGAAATTTTTAAACTGTCTAATATTGCAGTTTTAACTCCACGAATGTCTTAATAATGATAAATGAAGAAACTTTAATAAATGGAGTATGACCATTAGACGCACGTATGTTGAGTTATGCCTTCCGAAACTCGAGATTTCGTTTGAGGGCCTCGGTTTTGGAAATTTTAAAACTGTCTAATATTGCAGTTTTAACTCCACGAATGTCTTAATAATGATAAATGAAGAAACTTTAATAAATGGAGTATGACCATCAGACTCACGTATGTTGATTTATGCCTTCCGAAACTCGAGATTTCGTTTGAGGGCTCGTTTTTTGGAAATTTTAAAACTGTCTAATATTGGAGTTTTAACTCCACGGATGTCTTAATAATGATAAATGAAGAAACTTTAATAAATGGTGTATGACCATCAGACGCACGTATGTTGATTTATGCCTTCCGAAAGTCGAGATTTCGTTTGAGAGCCTCGGTTTTGGAAATTTTAAAACTGTCTAATATTGCAGTTTTAACTCCACAAATGTCTTAATAATGATAAATGAAGAAACTTTAATAAATGGAGTATGACCATCAGACGCACGTATGTTGATTTATGCCTTCCGAAAGTCGAGATTTCGTTTAACGGCCTCGGTTTTGGGAAATTTTCAAACTGTCTAATATTGCAGTTTTAACTCCATGAATATCTTAATAATGATAAATTAAGAAACTTTAATAAATGGAGTATGACCATCAGACGCACGTATGTTGATTTATGCCTTCCGAAAGTCGAGATTTCGTTTTAGGGGCCTCGGTTTTGGAAAATTTCAAACCTGTCTAATATTGCGCTTTAACTCCTCAAATGTCTTAATAATGATAAATGAAGAAACTTTAATAAATGGAGTATGACCATCAGACTCACGTATGTTGATTTATGCCTTCCGATACTCGAGATTTCGTTTGAGGGCCTCGGTTTTTGGAAATTTTAAAACTGTCTAATATTGCAGTTTTAACTCCACGAATGTCTTAATAATGATAAATGAAGAAACTTTAATAAATGGAGTATGACCATCAGACTCACGTATGTTGATTTATGCCTTCCGATACTCGAGATTTCGTTTGAGGGCCTCGGTTTTTGGAAATTTTTAAACTGTCTAATATTGCAGTTTTAACTCCACGAATGTCTTAATAATGATAAATGAAGAAACTTTAATAAATGGAGTATGACCATTAGACGCACGTATGTTGAGTTGTGCCTTCCGAAACTCGAGATTTCGTTTGAGGGCCTCGGTTTTTGGAAAATTTCAAACTGTCTAATATTGCAGTTTTAACTCCACAAATGTCTTAATAATGATAAATGAAGAAACTTTAATAAATGGAGTATGACCATCAGACTCACGTATGTTGATTTATGCCTTCCGAAACTCGAGATTTCGTTTGAGGGCTCGTTTTTGGAAATTTTAAAACCTGTCTAATATTGCGCTTTAACTCCACGGATGTCTTAATAATGATAAATGAAGAAACTTTAATAAATGGTGTATGACCATCAGACGCACGTATGTTGATTTATGCCTTCCGAAAGTCGAGATTTCGTTTGAGAGCCTCGGTTTTGGAAATTTTAAAAACTGTCTAATATTGCGCTTTAACTCCACGAATGTCTTAATAATGATAAATGAAGAAACTTTAATAAATTGAGTATGACCATCAGACTCACGTATGTTGATTTATGCCTTCCGAAACTCGAGATTTCGTTTGAGGGCTCGTTTTTTGGAAATTTTAAAACTGTCTAATATTGGAGTTTTAACTCCACGGATGTCTTAATAATGATAAATGAAGAAACTTTAATAAATGGTGTATGACCATCAGACGCACGTATGTTGATTTATGCTTTCCGAAAGTCGAGATTTCGTTTGAGAGCCTCGGTTTTGGAAATTTTAAAACTCTAATATTGCGTTTTAACTCCACGAATGTCTTAATAATGATAAATGAAGAAACTTTAATAAATGGAGTATGACCATC
Source organism: Silene latifolia (assembly GCF_048544455.1). Taxonomy (NCBI): domain Eukaryota; kingdom Viridiplantae; phylum Streptophyta; class Magnoliopsida; order Caryophyllales; family Caryophyllaceae; genus Silene; species Silene latifolia. The sequence continues at coordinate 137,117 of NW_027413199.1, read as the reverse complement.
GGACGCACGTATGTTGATTTATGCCTTAGAAACTCGAGATATCGTTTGAGGTTGCGATTTTGGAAATTTTAAAACCGTCTAATATTGCGCTTTAACTCCACGAATGTCTTAATAATGATAAATGAAGAAGCTTTAATAAATGGAGTATGATCATCAGACGCACGTATGTTGATTTATGCCTTCCAAACTCGAGATTTCGTTTGATGGTCTCGGTTTTGGAAATTTTTAAACCTGTCTAATATTGACGTTTTAACTCCACGAATGTCTTAATAATGATAAATGAAGAAACTTTAATAAATGGAGTATGACCATCAGACGCACGTATGTTGATTTATGCCTTCCGAAAGTCGAGATTTCGTTTAACGGCCTCGGTTTTGGGAAATTTTCAAACTGTCTAATATTGCAGTTTTAACTCCATGTATGTCTTAATAATGATAAATTAAGAAACTTTAATAAATGGAGTATGACCATCAGACGCACGTATGTTGATTTATGCCTTCCGAAAGTCGAGATTTCGTTTTAGGGCCTCGGTTTTTGGAAAATTTCAAACTGTCTAATATTGCAGTTTTAACTCCACAAATGTCTTAATAATGATAAATGAAGAAACTTTAATAAATGGAGTATGACCATCAGACTCACGTATGTTGATTTATGCCTTCCGATACTCGAGATTTCGTTTGAGGGCCTCGGTTTTTTGGAAATTTTCAAACTGTCTAATATTGACGTTTTAACTCCATGAATGTCTTAATAATGATAAATAAAGAAACTTTAATAAATGGAGTATGACCATCAGACTCACGTATGTTGATTTATGCCTTCCGATACTCGAGATTTCGTTTGAGGGCCTCGGTTTTTGGAAATTTTTAAACTGTCTAATATTGCAGTTTTAACTCCACGAATGTCTTAATAATGATAAATGAAGAAACTTTAATAAATGGAGTATGACCATTAGACGCACGTATGTTGAGTTATGCCTTCCGAAACTCGAGATTTCGTTTGAGGGCCTCGGTTTTTGGAAATTTTAAAACTGTCTAATATTGCAGTTTTAACTCCACGAATGTCTTAATAATGATAAATGAAGAAACTTTAATAAATGGAGTATGACCATCAGACTCACGTATGTTGATTTATGCCTTCCGAAACTCGAGATTTCGTTTGAGGGCTCGTTTTTTGGAAATTTTAAAACTGTCTAATATTGCAGTTTTAACTCCACGGATGTCTTAATAATGATAAATGAAGAAACTTTAATAAATGGTGTATGACCATCAGACGCACGTATGTTGATTTATGCCTTCCGAAAGTCGAGATTTCGTTTGAGAGCCTCGGTTTTGGAAATTTTAAAACTGTCTAATATTGCAGTTTTAACTCCACGAATGTCTTAATAATGATAAATGAAGAAACTTTAATAAATGGAGTATGACCATCAGACTCACGTATGTTGATTTATGCCTTCCGAAACTCGAGATTTCGTTTGAGGGCTCGTTTTTTGGAAATTTTAAAACTGTCTAATATTGCAGTTTTAACTCCACGGATGTCTTAATAATGATAAATGAAGAAACTTTAATAAATGGTGTATGACCATCAGACGCACGTATGTTGATTTATGCCTTCCGAAAGTCGAGATTTCGTTTGAGAGCCTCGGTTTTTGGAAATTTTAAAACTCGTAATATTGCGCTTTAACTCCACGAATGTTTTAATAATGATAAATGAAGAAACTTTAATAAATGGAGTATGACCATCAGACGCACGTATGTTGATTTATGCCTTCCAAACTCGAGATATCGTTTGAGGGTTGCGATTTTTGGAAATTTTAAAACTGTCTAATATTGCAGTTTTAACTCCACGAATGTCTTAATAATGATAAATGAAGAAGCTTTAATAAATGGAGTATGATCATCAGACGCACGTATGTTGATTTATGCCTTCCGAAACTCGAGATTTCGTTTGATGGTCTCGGTTTTTGGAAATTTTTAAACTGTCTAATATTGCAGTTTTAATTCCACGAATGTCTTAATAATGATAAATGAAGAAACTTTAATAAATGGAGTACGACCATCAGACGCACGTATGTTGATTTATGCCTTCCGAAACTCGAGATTTCGTTTGAGGGTCTCGGTTTTTGGAAATTTTAAACTATCTATATTGCAGTTTTAACTCCATGAATGTCTTAATAATGATAAATGAAGAAGCTTTAATAAATGGAGTATGACCATCAGACGCACGTATGTTGATTTATGCCTTCCGAAAGTCGAGATTTCGTTTTAGGGCCTCGGTTTTTGGAAAATTTCAAACTGTCTAATATTGCAGTTTTAACTCCATAAATGTCGTAATAATGATAAATGAAGAAACTTTAATAAATGGAGTATGATCATCAGACGCACGTATGTTGATTTATGCCTGCCGAAAGTCGAGTTTTCGATTTAGGGCCTCGGTTTTGGGAAATTTTCAAACTGTCTAATATTGCAGTTTTAACATTATGAATGTCTTAATACTGATAATTTAAGAAACTTTAATAAACGGAGTATGACCATCAGACGCACGTATGTTGATTTATGCCTTTCGAAAGTCGAGATTTCGTTTAAGAGCCTCGGTTTTTAGGAAATTTTCAAACTGTCTTAATATTGCAGTTTTAACTCCATGGATGTCATAATAATGATAAATTAAGAAACTTTAATAAACGGAGTATGACCATCAGACGCACGTATGTTGATTTATGCCTTCCGAAAGTCGAGATTTCGTTTAAGAGCCTCGGTTTTTAGGAAATTTTCAAACTGTCTTAATATTGCGCTTTAACTCCATGGATGTCATAATAATGATAAATTAAGAAACTTTAATAAACGGAGTATGACCATCAGACGCACGTATGTTGATTTATGCCTTCCGAAAGTCGAGATTTCGTTTAAGAGCCTCGGTTTTAGGAAATTTTCAAACTGTTTAATATATTGCGCTTTAACTCCATGAATGTCTTAATAAATAGAGTATGACCATCAGGCGCACGTATGTTGATTTATGCCTTCCGAAACTCGAGATTTCGTTTGAGGGTCTCGGTTTTGGAAATTTTTAAACTGTCTAATATTGCGCTTTAACTCCACGAATGTCTTAATAATGATAAATGAAGAAACTTTAATAAATGGAGTATGACCATCAGACTCACGTATGTTGATTTATGCCTTCCGAAACTCGAGATTTCGTTTGAGGGCTCGTTTTTTGGAAATTTTAAAACTGTCTAATATTGCAGTTTTAACTCCACGGATGTCTTAATAATGATAAATGAAGAAACTTTAATAAATGGTGTATGACCATCAGACGCACGTATGTTGATTTATGCCTTCCGAAAGTCGAGATTTCGTTTGAGAGCCTCGGTTTTGGAAATTTTAAAACTGTCTAATATTTAACTCCACGAATGTCTTAATAATGATAAATGAAGAAACTTTAATAAATGGAGTATGACCATCGGACGCACGTATGTTGATTTATGCCTTCCAAAACTCGAGATATCGTTTGAGGGTTGCGATTTTTGGAAATTTTAAAACTGTCTAATATTGCAGTTTTAACTCCACGAATGTCTTAATAATGATAAATGAAGAAGCTTTAATAAATGGAGTATGATCATCAGACGCACGTATGTTGATTTATGCCTTCCAAACTCGAGATTTCGTTTGATGGTCTCGGTTTTGGAAATTTTTAAACCTGTCTAATATTGCAGTTTTAACTCCACGAATGTCTTAATAATGATAAATGAAGAAACTTTAATAAATGGAGTATGACCATCAGACACACGTATGTTGATTTATACCTTCCGAAAGTCGAGATTTCGTTTAACGGCCTCGGTTTTGGGAAATTTTCAAACTGTCTAATATTGCAGTTTTAACTCCATGAATATCTTAATAATGATAAATTAAGAAACTTTAATAAATGGAGTATGACCATCCGACGCACGTATGTTGATTTATGCCTTCCGAAAGTCGAGATTTCGTTTTAGGGCCTCGGTTTTGGAAATTTTCAAACTGTCTAATATTGCTGTTTTAACTCCACAAATGTCTTAATAATGATAAATGAAGAAACTTTAATAAATGGAGTATGACCATCAGACTCACGTATGTTGATTTATGCCTTCCGATACTCGAGATTTCGTTTGAGGGCCTCGGTTTTTGGAAATTTTAAAACTGTCTAATATTGCAGTTTTAACTCCACGAATGTCTTAATAATGATAAATGAAGAAACTTTAATAAATGGAGTATGACCATCAGACTCACGTATGTTGATTTATGCCTTCCGATACTCGAGATTTCGTTTGAGGGCCTCGGTTTTGGAAATTTTTAAACCGTCTAATATTGCGTTTTAACTCCACGAATGTCTTAATAATGATAAATGAAGAAACTTTAATAAATGGAGTATGACCATTAGACGCACGTATGTTGAGTTATGCCTTCCGAAACTCGAGATTTCGTTTGAGGGCCTCGGTTTTGGAAATTTTAAAAAACTGTCTAATATTGCACTTTTAACTCCACGAATGTCTTAATAATGATAAATGAAGAAACTTTAATAAATGGAGTATGACCATCAGACTCACGTATGTTGATTTATGCCTTCCGAAACTCGAGATTTCGTTTGAGGGCTCGTTTTTTGGAAATTTTAAAACTGTCTAATATTGCAGTTTTAACTCCACGGATGTCTTAATAATGATAAATGAAGAAACTTTAATAAATGGTGTATGACCATCAGACGCACGTATGTTGATTTATGCCTTCCGAAAGTCGAGATTTCGTTTGAGAGCCTCGGTTTTGGAAATTTTAAAACTCTAATATTGCGTTTTAACTCCACGAATGTCTTAATAATGATAAATGAAGAAACTTTAATAAATGGAGTATGACCATCGGACGCACGTATGTTGATTTATGCCTTCCGAAACTCGAGATTTCGTTTGATGGTCTCGGTTTTGGAAATTTTCAAACTGTCTAATATTGCAGTTTAACTCCACGAATGTCTTAATAATGATAAATGAAGAAACTTTAATAAATGGAGTATGACCATCAGACGCACGTATGTTGATTTATGCCTTCCGAAAGTCGAGATTTCGTTTAACGGCCTCGGTTTGGGAAATTTTCAAACTGTCTAATATTGCGCTTTAACTCCATGAATATCTTAATAATGATAAATGAAGAAACTTTAATAAATGGAGTATGACCATCCGACGCACGTATGTTGATTTATGCCTTCCGAAAGTCGAGATTTCGTTTTAGGGCCTCGGTTTTGGAAATTTTCAAACTGTCTAATATTGCTGTTTTAACTCCACAAATGTCTTAATAATGATAAATGAAGAAACTTTAATAAATGGAGTATGACCATCAGACTCACGTATGTTGATTTATGCCTTCCGATACTCGAGATTTCGTTTGAGGGCCTCGGTTTTTTGGAAATTTTAAAACTGTCTAATATTGCCGTTTTAACTCCACGAATGTCTTAATAATGATAAATGAAGAAACTTTAATAAATGGAGTATGACCATCGGACGCACGTATGTTGATTTATGCCTTCCGAAACTCGAGATTTCGTTTGAGGGCCTCGGTTTTGGAAATTTTCAAACTGTCTAATATTGCATTTTTAACTCCACGAATGTCTTAATAATGATAAATGAAGAAACTTTAATAAATGGAGTATGACCATTAGACGCACGTATGTTGAGTTATGCCTTCCGAAACTCGAGATTTCGTTTGAGGGCCTCGGTTTTGGAAATTTTAAAACCTAATATTGCGTTTTAACTCCACGAATGTCTTAATAATGATAAATGAAGAAACTTTAATAAATGGAGTATGACCATCAGACTCACGTATGTTGATTTATGCCTTCCGAAACTCGAGATTTCGTTTGAGGGCTCGTTTTTGGAAATTTTAAAACCTGCCTAATATTGCGCTTTTAACTCCACGGATGTCTTAATAATGATAAATGAAGAAACTTTAATAAATGGTGTATGACCATCGAGGCGCACGTATGTTGATTTATGCCTTCCGAAAGTCGAGATTTCGTTTGAGAGCCTCGGTTTGGAAATTTTAAACCTCTAATATTGCGCTTTAACTCCACGAATGTCTTAATAATGATAAATGAAGAAACTTTAATAAATGGAGTATGACCATCAGACTCACGTATGTTGATTTATGCCTTCCGAAACTCGAGATTTCGTTTGAGGGCTCGTTTTTTGGAAATTTTAAAACTGTCTAATATTGGAGTTTTAACTCCACGGATGTCTTAATAATGATAAATGAAGAAACTTTAATAAATGGTGTATGACCATCAGACGCACGTATGTTGATTTATGCCTTCCGAAAGTCGAGATTTCGTTTGAGAGCCTCGGTTTGGAAATTTTAAAACCTCTAATATTGCGTTTTAACTCCACGAATGTCTTAATAATGATAAATGAAGAAACTTTAATAAATGGAGTATGACCATCAGACGCACGTATGTTGATTTATGCCTTCCGAAACTCGAGATATCGTTTGAGGGTTGCGATTTTTGGAAATTTTAAAACTGTCTAATATTGCAGTTTTAACTCCACGAATGTCTTAATAATGATAAATGAAGAAACTTTAATAAATGGAGTATGACCATCAGACGCACGTATGTTGATTTATGCCTTCCGAAACTCGAGATTTCGTTTGATGGTCTCGGTTTTTGGAAATTTTTAAACTGTCTAATATTGCAGTTTTAACTCCACGAATGTCTTAATAATGATAAATTAAGAAACTTTAATAAATGGAGTATGACCATCAGACGCACGTATGTTGATTTATGCCTTCCGAAAGTCGAGATTTCGTTTAACGGCCTCGGTTTTGGGAAATTTTCAAACTGTCTAATATTGCAGTTTTAACTCCATGAATATCTTAATAATGATAAATTAAGAAACTTTAATAAATGGAGTATGACCATCAGACGCACGTATGTTGATTTATGCCTTCCGAAAGTCGAGATTTCGTTTTAGGGCCTCGGTTTTTGGAAAATTTCAAACTGTCTAATATTGCAGTTTTAACTCCACAAATGTCTTAATAATAATAAATGAAGAAACTTTAATAAATGGAGTATGACCATCAGACTCACGTATGTTGATTTATGCCTTCCGATACTCGAGATTTCGTTTGAGGGCCTCGGTTTTTGGAAATTTTAAAACTGTCTAATATTGCAGTTTTAACTCCACGAATGTCTTAATAATGATAAATGAAGAAACTTTAATAAATGGAGTATGACCATCAGACTCACGTATGTTGATTTATGCCTTCCGAAACTCGAGATTTCGTTTGAGGGCCTCGGTTTTGGAAATTTTCAAACTGTCTAATATTGCAGTTTAACTCCACGAATGTCTTAATAATGATAAATGAAGAAACTTTAATAAATGGAGTATGACCATTAGACGCACGTATGTTGAGTTATGCCTTCCGAAACTCGAGATTTCGTTTGAGGGCCTCGGTTTTTGGAAATTTTCAAACTGTCTAATATTGCAGTTTTAACTCCACGAATGTCTTAATAATGATAAATGAAGAAACTTTAATAAATGGAGTATGACCATCAGACTCACGTATGTTGATTTATGCCTTCCGAAACTCGAGATTTCGTTTGAGGGCTCGTTTTTTGGAAATTTTAAAACTGTCTAATATTGCAGTTTTAACTCCACGGATGTCTTAATAATGATAAATGAAGAAACTTTAATAAATGGTGTATGACCATCAGACGCACGTATGTTGATTTATGCCTTCCGAAAGTCGAGATTTCGTTTGAGAGCCTCGGTTTTGGAAATTTTAAAACTGTCTAATATTGCAGTTTTAACTCCACGAATGTCTTAATAATTATAAATGAAGAAACTTTAATAAATGGAGTATGACCATCAGACGCACGTATGTTGATTTATGCCTTCCGAAACTCGAGATATCGTTTGAGGGTTGCGATTTTTGGAAATTTTAAAACTGTCTAATATTGCAGTTTTAACTCCACGAATGTCTTAATAATGATAAATGAAGAAGCTTTAATAAATGGAGTATGATCATCAGACGCACGTATGTTGATTTATGCCTTCCGAAACTCGAGATTTCGTTTGATGGTCTCGGTTTTTGGAAATTTTTAAACTGTCTAATATTGCAGTTTTAATTCCACGAATGTCTTAATAATGATAAATGAAGAAACTTTAATAAATGGAGTACGACCATCAGACGCACGTATGTTGATTTATGCCTTCCGAAACTCGAGATTTCGTTTGAGGGTCTCGGTTTTTGGAAATTTTAAACTATCTATATTGCAGTTTTAACTCCATGAATGTCTTAATAATGATAAATGAAGAAGCTTTAATAAATGGAGTATGACCATCAGACGCACGTATGTTGATTTATGCCTTCCGAAAGTCGAGATTTCGTTTTAGGGCCTCGGTTTTGGAAAATTTCAAACCTGTCTAATATTGCGTTTAACTCCATAAATGTCGTAATAATGATAAATGAAGAAACTTTAATAAATGGAGTATGATCATCAGACGCACGTATGTTGATTTATGCCTGCCGAAAGTCGAGTTTTCGATTTAGGGCCTCGGTTTTGGGAAATTTTCAAACTGTCTAATATTGCAGTTTTAACATTATGAATGTCTTAATACTGATAATTTAAGAAACTTTAATAAACGGAGTATGACCATCAGACGCACGTATGTTGATTTATGCCTTTCGAAAGTCGAGATTTCGTTTAAGAGCCTCGGTTTTTAGGAAATTTTCAAACTGTCATAATAATGATAAATTAAGAAACTTTAATAAACGGAGTATGACCATCAGACGCACGTATGTTGATTTATGCCTTCCAAAAGTCGAGATTTCGTTTAAGAGCCTCGGTTTTTAGAAATTTTCAAACTGTCTTAATATTGCGCTTTAACTCCATGGATGTCATAATAATGATAAATTAAGAAACTTTAATAAACGGAGTATGACCATCAGACGCACGTATGTTGATTTATGCCTTCCGAAAGTCGAGATTTCGTTTAAGAGCCTCGGTTTTTAGGAAATTTTCAAACTGTTTAATATTGCAGTTTTAACTCCATGAATGTCTTAATAAATAGAGTATGACCATCAGACGCACGTATGTTGATTTATGCCTTCCGATACTCGAGATTTCGTTTGAGGGCCTCGGTTTTTTTGGAAATTTTAAACTGTCTAATATTGACGTTTTAACTCCACGAATGTCTTAATAATGATAAATGAAGAAACTTTAATAAATGGAGTATGACCATCAGACTCACGTATGTTGATTTATGCCTTCCGAAACTCGAGATTTCGTTTGAGGGCTCGTTTTTTGGAAATTTTAAAACTGTCTAATATTGCAGTTTTAACTCCACGGATGTCTTAATAATGATAAATGAAGAAACTTTAATAAATGGTGTATGACCATCAGACGCACGTATGTTGATTTATGCCTTCCGAAAGTCGAGATTTCGTTTGAGAGCCTCGGTTTTGGAAATTTTAAAACTGTCTAATATTTAACTCCACGAATGTCTTAATAATGATAAATGAAGAAACTTTAATAAATGGAGTATGACCATCAGACGCACGTATGTTGATTTATGCCTTCCGAAACTCGAGATATCGTTTGAGGGTTGCGATTTTTGGAAATTTTAAAACTGTCTAATATTGCAGTTTTAACTCCACGAATGTCTTAATAATGATAAATGAAGAAGCTTTAATAAATGGAGTATGATCATCAGACGCACGTATGTTGATTTATGCCTTCCGAAACTCGAGATTTCGTTTGATGGTCTCGGTTTTTGGAAATTTTTAAACTGTCTAATATTGCAGTTTTAACTCCACGAATGTCTTAATAATGATAAATGAAGAAACTTTAATAAATGGAGTATGATCATCAGACGCACGTATGTTGATTTATGCCTTCCGAAACTCGAGATTTCGTTTGATGGTCTCGGTTTTAGGAAATTTTTAAACTGTCTAATATTGCGCTTTAACTCCTAAAAGTCTTAATAATGATAAATAAAGAAACTTTAATAAATGGAGTATGACCATCTGACGCACGTATGTTGATTTATGCCTTCCGAAACTCGAGATTTCGTTTGAGGGTCTAGGTTTTTGGAAATTTTTAAACTGTCTAATATTGCGCTTTAACTCCATGAATGTCTTAATAATGATAAATGAAAAAGCTTTAATAAATGGAGTATGACCATCAGACTCACGTATGTTGATTTATGCCTTCCGAAACTCGAGATTTCGTTTGAGGGTCTCGGTTTTGGAAATTTTTAAACTGTCTATATTGCGCTTTTAACTCCATGAATGTCTTAATAATGATAAATGAAGAAACTTTAATAAATGGAGTATGACCATCGGACGCACGTATGTTGATTTATGCCTTCCGAAACTCGAGATTTCGTTTGAGGGCCTCGTTTTTGGAAATTTTCAAACTGCCTAATATTGCGCTTTTTAACTCCATGAATGTCTTAATAATAATAAATGAAGAAGCTTTAATAAATGGATTATGACCATCGACCTTACGTATGTTGATTTATGCCTTCCGAAACTCGAGATTTCGTTTGATGGTCTCGGTTTTAGGAAATTTTCAAACTGTCTAATATTGCAGTTTTAGCTCCACGAATGTCTTAATAATGATAAATGAAGAAGCTTTAATAAATGGAGTATGACCATCAGACGCACGTATGTTGATTTATGCCTTCCGAAACTCGAGATTTCGTTTGAGGGTTGCGATTTTTGGAAATTTTAAAACTGTCTAATATTGCAGTTTTAACTCCACGAATGTCTTAATAATGATAAATGAAGAAACTTTAATAAATGGAGTATGACCATCAGACGCACGTATGTTGATTGATGCCTTCCGAAACTCGAGATTTCGTTTGAGGGTCTCGGTTTTTGGAAATTTTAAACTGTCTATATTGCAGTTTTAACTCCATGAATGTCTTAATAATGATAAATGAAGAAGCTTTAATAAATGGAGTATGACTATCAGACGCACGTATGTTGATTTATGTCTTCCGAAACTCGAGATTTCGTTTGAGGGTTGCGATTTTTGGAAATTTTAAAACTGTCTAATATTGCAGTTTTAACTCCACGAATGTCTTAATAATGATAAATGAAGAAACTTTAATAAATGGAGTATGACCATCAGACTCACGTATGTTGATTTATGCCTTCCGAAACTCGAGATTTCGTTTGAGGGCCTCGGTTTTTGGAAATTTTCAAACTGTCTAATATTGCAGTTTTAACTCCACGAATGTCTTAATAATGATAAATGAAGAAACTTTAATAAATGGAGTACGACCATCAGACGCACGTATGTTGATTTATGCCTTCCGAAACTCGAGATTTCGTTTGAGGGTCTCGGGTTTTTGGAAATTTTAAAACTGACTAATATTGCAGTTTTAACTCCACGAATGTCTTAATAATGATAAATGAAGAAACTTTAATAAATGGAGTATGACCATCAGACGCACGTATGTTGATTTATGCCTTCCGAAAGTCGAGATTTCGTTTGAGAGTTGCGATTTTTGGAAAATTTAAAACTGTCTAATATTGCAGTTTTAACTCCACGAATGTCTTAATAATGATAAATGAAGAAACTTTAATAAATGGAGTATGACCATCAGACGCACGTATGTTGATTTATGCCTTCCGAAACTCGAGATTTCGTTTGAGGGCTCGATTTTTGGAAATTTTAGAACTGCTAATATTGCGGTTTAACACCACGAATGTCTTAATAATGATAAATGAAGAAACTTTAATAAATGGTGTATGACCATCAGACGCACGTATGTTGATTTATGCCTTCCGAAACTCGAGATTTCGTTTGAGGGTCTCGGGTTTTTGGAAATTTTAAACTCTCTAATATTGCGCTTTAACTCCACGAATGTCTTAATAATGATAAATGAAGAAACTTTAATAAATGGAGTATGACCATCAGACGCACGTATGTTGATTTATGCCTTCCAAACTCGAGATTTCGTTTGAGGGCTCGGTTTTGAAATTTTAGAACTCTAATATTGCGCTTTAACACCACGAATGTCTTAATAATGATAAATGAAGAAACTTTAATAAATGGTGTATGACCATCAGACGCACGTATGTTGATTTATGCCTTCCGAAAGTCGAGATTTCGTTTGAGAGCCTCGGTTTTGGAAATTTTAAAACTGTCTAATATTGCAGTTTTAACACCACGAATGTCTTAATAATGATAAATGAAGAAACTTTAATAAATGGTGTATGACCATCAGACGCACGTATGTTGATTTATGCCTTGCGAAAGTCGAGATTTCGTTTGAGAGCCTCGGTTTTGGAAATTTTAAAACTGTCTAATATTGCAGTTTTAACTCCACGAATGTCTTAATAATGATAAGTGAAGAAACTTTAATAAATGGAGAATGACCATCAGACTCACGTATGTTGATTTATGCCTTCCGAAACTCGAAATTTCGTTTGAGGGCCTCGGTTTTTGGAAATTTTCAAACTGTCTAATATTGCAGTTTTAACTCCACGAATGTCTTAATAATGATAAATGAAGAAACTTTAATAAATGGAGTATGACAATCAGACGCACGTATGTTGATTTATGCCTTCCGAAACTCGAGATTTCGTTTGAGGGTCTCGGTTTTTGGAAATTTTAAAACTGTCTAATATTGCAGTTTTAACTCCACGAATGTCTTAATAATAATAAATGAAGAAACTTTAATAAATGGAGTATGACCATACGACGCACGTATGTTGATTTATGCCTTCCGAAACTCGAGATTTCGTTTGAGGGCTCGATTTTTGGAAATTTTAGAACTGTCTAATATTGCGCTTTAACACCACGAATGTCTTAATAATGATAAATGAAGAAACTTTAATAAATGGTGTATGACCATCAGACGCACGTATGTTGATTTATGCCTTCCGAAAGTCGAGATTTCGTTTGAGAGCCTCGGTTTTGGAAATTTTAAAACTGTCTAATATTGCAGTTTTAACTCCACGAATGTCTTAATAATGATAAATGAAGAAACTTTAATAAATGGAGTATGACCATACGACGCACGTATGTTGATTTATGCCTTCCGAAACTCGAGATATCGTTTGAGGGTTGCGATTTTTGGAAATTTTAAAACCTGTCTAATATTGCAGTTTTAACTCCACGAATGTCTTAATAATGATAAATGAAGAAGCTTTAATAAATGGAGTATGACCATCAGACGCACGTATGTTGATTTATGCCTTCCGAAACTCGAGATTTCGTTTGAGGGCTCGGTTATTGGAAATTTTAGAACTGCTAATATTGCGCTTTAACACCACGAATGTCTTAATAATGATAAATGAAGAAACTTTAATAAATGGAGTACGACCATCAGACGCACGTATGTTGATTTATGCCTTCCAAACTCGAGATTTCGTTTGAGGTCTCGGGTTTTTGGAAATTTTAAAACGACTAATATTGCGCTTTAACTCACGAATGTCTTAATAATGATAAATGAAGAAACTGTAATAAATGGAGTATGACCATCAGACGCACGTATGTTGATTTATGCCTTCCGAAACTCGAGATTTCGTTTGAGGGCTCGGTTATTGGAAATTTTAGAACCTGTCTAATATTGCGCTTTAACACCACGAATGTCTTAATAATGATAAATGAAGAAACTTTAATAAATGGTGTATGACTATCAGACGCACGTATGTTGATTTATGCCTTCCGAAAGTCGAGATTTCGTTTGAGAGCCTCGGTTTTGGAAATTTTAAAACTGTCTAATATTGCGCTTTAACTCCACGAATGTCTTAATAATGATAAATGAAGAAACTTTAATAAATGGAGTATGACCATCCGACGCACGTATGTTGATTTATGCCTTCCGAAACTCGAGATTTCGTTTGAGGGCTCTGGTTTTTGGAAATTTTAGAACTGTCTAATCTTGCGCTTTAACACCACGAATGTCTTAATAATGATAAATGAAGAAACTTTAATAAATGGTGTATGACCATCAGACGCACGTATGTTGATTTATGCCTTCCGAAAGTCGAGATTTCGTTTGAGAGTTGCGATTTTTGGAAAATTTAAAACTGTCTAATATTGCGCTTTTAACTCCACGAATTTCTTAATAATGATAAATGAAGAAACTTTAATAAATGGAGTATGACCATCAGACGCACGTATGTTGATTTATGCCTTCCGAAACTCGAGATTTCGTTTGTCTCTCGGTTTTGGAAATTTTTAAACTGTCTATATTGCGTTTAACTCCATGAATGTCTTAAGAATGATAAATGAAAAAACTTTAATAAATGGAGTATGACCATCGAGACGCACATATGTTGATTTATGCCTTCCAAACTCGAGATTTCGTTTGAGGGCTCGGTTTTGGAAATTTTACAACTGTCTAATATTGACGTTTTAACTCCACGAATGTCTTAATAATGATAAATGAAGAAACTTTAATAAATGGAGTATGACCATCAGACTCACGTATGTTGATTTATGCCTTCCGAAACTCGAGATTTCGTTTGAGGGCTCGTTTTTGGAAATTTTAAAACTGTCTAATATTGCGCTTTAACTCCACGAATGTCTTAATAATGATAAATGAAGAAACTTTAATAAATGGAGTATGACCATTGACGCACGTATGTTGATTTATGCCTTCCGAAAGTCGAGATTTCGTTTGAGGGCCTCGGTTTTGGAAATTTTAAAACTGTCTAATATTGCACTTTTAACTCCACGAATGTCTTAATAATGATAAATGAAGAAACTTTAATAAATGGTGTATGACTTTCAGACGCACGTATGTTGATTTATGCCTTCCGAAAGTCGAGATTTCGTTTGAGGGCCTCGATTTTTGGAAATTTTAAAACTGTCTAATATTGCGCTTTAACTCCACGAATGTCTTAATAATGATAAGTGAAGAAACTTTAATAAATGGAGAATGACCATCAGACTCACGTATGTTGATTTATGCCTTCCGAAACTCGAAATTTCGTTTGAGGGCCTCGGTTTTGGAAATTTTCAAACTGTCTAATATTGCGCTTTAACTCCACGAATGTCTTAATAATGATAAATGAAGAAACTTTAATAAATGGAGTATGACAATCGACGCACGTATGTTGATTTATGCCTTCCGAAACTCGAGATTTCGTTTGAGGGTCTCGGTTTTGGAAATTTTAAAACTGTCTTATATTGCGCTTTTAACTCCACGAATGTCTTAATAATAATAAATGAAGAAACTTTAATAAATGGAGTATGACCATCAGACGCACGTATGTTGATTTATGCCTTCCGAAACTCGAGATATCGTTTGAGGGTTGCGATTTTTGGAAATTTTAAAACTGTCTAATATTGCGCTTTAACTCCACGAATGTCTTAATAATGATAAATGAAGAAACTTTAATAAATGGTGTATGACCATCAGACGCACGTATGTTGATTTATAGCTTCCGAAAGTCGAGATTTCGTTTGAGAGCCTCGGTTTTGGAAATTTTAAAACTGTCTAATATTGCAGTTTTAACTCCACGAATGTCTTAATAATGATAAATGAAGAAACTTTAATAAATGGAGTATGACCATCAGACGCACGTATGTTGATTTATGCCTTCCGAAACTCGAGATATCGTTTGAGGGTTGCGATTTTTGGAAATTTTAAAACTGTCTAATATTGCGCTTTAACTCCACGAATGTCTTAATAATGATAAATGAAGAAGCTTTAATAAATGGAGTATGACCATCAGACGCACGTATGTTGATTTATGCCTTCCGAAACTCGAGATATCGTTTGAGGGTTGCGATTTTTGGAAATTTTAAAACTGTCTAATATTGCAGTTTTAACTCCACGAATGTCTTAATAATGATAAATGAAGAAGCTTTAATAAATGGAGTATGACCATCAGACGCACGTATGTTGATTTATGCCTTCCAAACTCGAGATTTCGTTTGAGGGTCTCGGTTTTTGGAAATTTTTAAACTGTCTAATATTGCAGTTTTAACTCCACGAATGTCTTAATAATGATAAATGAAGAAACTTTAATAAATGGAGTATGATCATCAGACGCACGTATGTTGATTTATGCCTTCCGAAAGTCGAGATTTCGTTTGAGGGCCTCGGTTTTTGGAAATTTTTAAACTGTCTAATCTTGCAGTTTTAACACCACGAATGTCTTAATAATGATAAATGAAGAAACTTTAATAAATGGTGTATGACCATCAGACGCACGTATGTTGATTTATGCCTTCCGAAAGTCGAGATTTCGTTTGAGAGTTGCGATTTTTGGAAAATTTAAAACTGTCTAATATTGCAGTTTTAACTCCACGAATTTCTTAATAATGATAAATGAAGAAACTTTAATAAATGGAGTATGACCATCAGACGCACGTATGTTGATTTATGCCTTCCGAAACTCGAGATTTCGTTTGTCTCGGTTTTGGAAATTTTTAAACTGTCTATATTGCGCTTTAACTCCATGAATGTCTTAAGAATGATAAATGAAAAAACTTTAATAAATGGAGTATGACCATCAGACGCACATATGTTGATTTATGCCTTCCGAAACTCGAGATTTCGTTTGAGGGCTCGGTTTTGGAAATTTTACAACCGTCTAATATTGCGCTTTAACTCCACGAATGTCTTAATAATGATAAATGAAGAAATTTTAATAAATGGACTATGACCATCGACTCACGTATGTTGATTAATGCCTTTCGAAACTCGAGATTTCGTTTGAGGGCTCGGTTTTTGGAAATTTTCAAACTGTCTAATATTGCCGTTTTAACTCCACGAATGTCTTAATAATGATAAATGAAGAAACTTTAATAAATGGAGTATGACCATCAGACGCACGTATGTTGATTTATGCCTTCCGAAAGTCGAGATTTCGTTTGAGGGCCTCGGTTTTTGGAAATTTTAAAACTGTCTAATATTGCAGTTTTAACTCCACGAATGTCTTAATAATGATAAATGAAGAAACTTTAATAAATGGTGTATGACTTTCAGACGCACGTATGTTGATTTATGCCTTCCGAAACTCGAGATATCGTTTGAGGGTTGCGATTTTTGGAAATTTTAAAACTGTCTAATATTGCAGTTTTAACTCCACGAATGTCTTAATAATGATAAATGAAGAAGCTTTAATAAATGGAGTATGACCATCAGACGCACGTATGTTGATTTATGCCTTCCGAAACTCGAGATTTCGTTTGATGGTCTCGGTTTTTGGAAATTTTTAAACTGTCTAATATTGCAGTTTTAACTCCACGAATGTCTTAATAATGATAAATGAAGAAACTTTAATAAATGGAGTATGATCATCAGACGCACGTATGTTGATTTATGCCTTCCGAAAGTCGAGATTTCGTTTGAGGGCCTCGGTTTTTGGAAATTTTTAAACTGTCTAATATTGCAGTTTTAACACCACGAATGTCTTAATAATGATAAATGAAGAAACTTTAATAAATGGTGTATGACCATCAGACGCACGTATGTTGATTTATAGCTTCCGAAAGTCGAGATTTCGTTTGAGAGCCTCGGTTTTGGAAATTTTAAAACTGTCTAATATTGCAGTTTTAACTCCACGAATGTCTTAATAATGATAAATGAAGAAACTTTAATAAATGGAGTATGACCATCAGACGCACGTATGTTGATTTATGCCTTCCGAAACTCGAGATATCGTTTGAGGGTTGCGATTTTTGGAAATTTTAAAACTGTCTAATATTGCAGTTTTAACTCCACGAATGTCTTAATAATGATAAATGAAGAAGCTTTAATAAATGGAGTATGACCATCAGACGCACGTATGTTGATTTATGCCTTCCGAAACTCGAGATTTCGTTTGATGGTCTCGGTTTTTGGAAATTTTTAAACTGTCTAATATTGCGCTTTAACTCCACGAATGTCTTAATAATGATAAATGAAGAAACTTTAATAAATGGAGTATGATCATCAGACGCACGTATGTTGATTTATGCCTTCCGAAAGTCGAGATTTCGTTTGAGGGCCTCGGTTTTTGGAAATTTTTAAACTGTCTAATCTTGCAGTTTTAACACCACGAATGTCTTAATAATGATAAATGAAGAAACTTTAATAAATGGTGTATGACCATCAGACGCACGTATGTTGATTTATGCCTTCCGAAAGTCGAGATTTCGTTTGAGAGTTGCGATTTTTGGAAAATTTAAAACTGTCTAATATTGCAGTTTTAACTCCACGAATTTCTTAATAATGATAAATGAAGAAACTTTAATAAATGGAGTATGACCATCGACGACGTATGTTGATTTATGCCTTCCGAAACTCGAGATTTCGTTTTGCATGGTCTCGGTTTTGGAAATTTTTAAACCTGTCTAATATTGCACTTTTAACTCCACGAATGTCTTAATAATGATAAATGAAGAAACTTTAATAAATGGAGTATGACCATTGACGCACGTATGTTGATTTATGCCTTCCGAAAGTCGAGATTTCGTTTGAGGGCCTCGGTTTTGGAAATTTTAAAACTGTCTAATATTGCGCTTTAACTCCACGAATGTCTTAATAATGATAAATGAAGAAACTTTAATAAATGGTGTATGACTTTCAGACGCACGTATGTTGATTTATGCCTTCCGAAAGTCGAGATTTCGTTTGAGGGCCTCGATTTTTGGAAATTTTAAAACTGTCTAATATTGCAGTTTTAACTCCACGAATGTCTTAATAATGATAAGTGAAGAAACTTTAATAAATGGAGAATGACCATCAGACTCACGTATGTTGATTTATGCCTTCCGAAACTCGAAATTTCGTTTGAGGGCCTCGGTTTTTGGAAATTTTCAAACTGTCTAATATTGCAGTTTTAACTCCACGAATGTCTTAATAATGATAAATGAAGAAACTTTAATAAATGGAGTATGACAATCAGACGCACGTATGTTGATTTATGCCTTCCGAAACTCGAGATTTCGTTTGAGGGTCTCGGTTTTTGGAAATTTTAAAACTGTCTTATATTGCAGTTTTAAATCCACGAATGTCTTAATAATAATAAATGAAGAAACTTTAATAAATGGAGTATGACCATCAGACGCACGTATGTTGATTTATGCCTTCCGAAACTCGAGATATCGTTTGAGGGTTGCGATTTTTGGAAATTTTAAAACCTCTAATATTGCGCTTTAACTCCACGAATGTCTTAATAATGATAAATGAAGAAACTTTAATAAATGGTGTATGACCATCAGACGCACGTATGTTGATTTATAGCTTCCGAAAGTCGAGATTTCGTTTGAGAGCCTCGGTTTTGGAAATTTTAAAACTGTCTAATATTGCAGTTTTAACTCCACGAATGTCTTAATAATGATAAATGAAGAAACTTTAATAAATGGAGTATGACCATCAGACGCACGTATGTTGATTTATGCCTTCCGAAACTCGAGATATCGTTTGAGGGTTGCGATTTTTGGAAATTTTAAAACTGTCTAATATTGCAGTTTTAACTCCACGAATGTCTTAATAATGATAAATGAAGAAGCTTTAATAAATGGAGTATGACCATCAGACGCACGTATGTTGATTTATGCCTTCCGAAACTCGAGATTTCGTTTGATGGTCTCGGTTTTTGGAAATTTTTAAACTGTCTAATATTGCAGTTTTAACTCCACGAATGTCTTAATAATGATAAATGAAGAAACTTTAATAAATGGAGTATGACCATCAGACGCACGTATGTTGATTTATGCCTTCCGAAACTCGAGATTTCGTTTGAGGGCTCGGTTTTTGGAAATTTTTAAACTGTCTAATATTGCGCTTTTAACTCCAGGAATGTCTTAATAATGATAAATGAAGAAACTTTAATAAATGGAGTATGACAATCGACGCACGTATGTTGATTTATGCCTTCCGAAACTCGAGATTTCGTTTGAGGGTCTCGGTTTTTGGAAATTTTAAAACTGTCTTATATTGCGCTTTTAAATCCACGAATGTCTTAATAATAATAAATGAAGAAACTTTAATAAATGGAGTATGACCATCGACGACGTATGTTGATTTATGCCTTCCGAAACTCGAGATATCGTTTGAGGGTTGCGATTTTTGGAAATTTTAAAACTGTCTAATATTGCAGTTTTAACTCCACGAATGTCTTAATAATGATAAATGAAGAAACTTTAATAAATGGTGTATGACCATCAGACGCACGTATGTTGATTTATAGCTTCCGAAAGTCGAGATTTCGTTTGAGAGCCTCGGTTTTGGAAATTTTAAAACTGTCTAATATTTAACTCCACGAATGTCTTAATAATGATAAATGAAGAAACTTTAATAAATGGAATATGACCATCAGACGCACGTATGTTGATTTATGCCTTCCGAAACTCGAGATATCGTTTGAGGGTTGCGATTTTTGGAAATTTTAAAACTGTCTAATATTGCAGTTTTAACTCCACGAATGTCTTAATAATGATAAATGAAGAAGCTTTAATAAATGGAGTATGACCATCAGACGCACGTATGTTGATTTATGCCTTCCGAAACTCGAGATTTCGTTTGATGGTCTCGGTTTTTGGAAATTTTCAAACTGTCTAATATTGCCGTTTTAACTCCACGAATGTCTTAATAATGATAAATGAAGAAACTTTAATAAATGGAGTATGATCATCGACGCACGTATGTTGATTTATGCCTTGAAAAGTCGAGATTTCGTTTGAGGGCCTCGGTTTTTGGAAATTTTCAAACTGTCTAATATTGCCGTTTTAACTCCACGAATGTCTTAATAATGATAAATGAAGAAACTTTAATAAATGGAGTATGATCATCAGACGCACGTATGTTGATTTATGCCTTCCGAAAGTCGAGATTTCGTTTGAGGGCCTCGATTTTTGGAAATTTTTAAACTGTCTAATATTGCAGTTTTAACTCCACGAATGTCTTAATAATGATAAGTGAAGAAACTTTAATAAATGGAGTATGACCATCAGACTCACGTATGTTGATTTATGCCTTCCGAAACTCGAGATTTCGTTTGAGGGCCTCGGTTTTGGAAATTTTCAAACTGTCTAATATTGCGCTTTAACTCCACGAATGTCTTAATAATGATAAATGAAGAAACTTTAATAAATGGAGTATGACCATCGGACGCACGTATGTTGATTTATGCCTTCCGAAACTCGAGATTTCGTTTGAGGGTCTCGGTTTTGGAAATTTTAAAACTGTCTAATATTCCAGTTTTAACTCCACGAATGTCTTAATAATAATAAATGAAGAAACTTTAATAAATGGAGTATGACCATCAGACGCACGTATGTTGATTTATGCCTTCCGAAACTCGAGATTTCGTTTGAGGGCTCGATTTTTGGAAATTTTAGAACTGTCTAATATTGCAGTTTTAACACCACGAATGTCTTAATAATGATAAATGAAGAAACTTTAATAAATGGTGTATGACCATCAGACGCACGTATGTTGATTTATGCCTTCCGAAAGTCGAGATTTCGTTTGAGAGCCTCGGTTTTGGAAATTTTAAAACTGTCTAATATTGCAGTTTTAACTCCACGAATGTCTTAATAATGATAAATGAAGAAACTTTAATAAATGGAGTATGACTATCGAGACGCAGACGTATGTTGATTTATGCCTTCCGAAACTCGAGATATCGTTTGAGGGTTGCGGTTTTTGGAAATTTTTAAACTGTCTAATATTGCAGTTTTAACTCCACGAATGTCTTAATAATGATAAATGAAGAAACTTTAATAAATGGAGTATGATCATCAGACGCACGTATGTTGATTTATGCCTTCCGAAACTCGAGATTTCGTTTGATGGTCTCGGTTTTAGGAAATTTTTAAACTGTCTAATATTGCAGTTTTAACTCCTAAAAGTCTTAATAATGATAAATAAAGAAACTTTAATAAATGGAGTATGACCATCAGACGCACGTATGTTGATTTATGCCTTCCGAAACTCGAGATTTCGTTTGAGGGTCTAGGTTTTTGGAAATTTTTAAACTGTCTAATATTGCAGTTTTAACTCCATGAATGTCTTAATAATGATAAATGAAAAAGCTTTAATAAATGGAGTATGACCATCAGACTCACGTATGTTGATTTATGCCTTCCGAAACTCGAGATTTCGTTTGAGGGTCTCGGTTTTTGGAAATTTTTAAACTGTCTATATTGCAGTTTTAACTCCATGAATGTCTTAATAATGATAAATGAAAAAACTTTAATAAATGGAGTATGACCATCAGACGCACGTATGTTGATTTATGCCTTCCGAAACTCGAGATTTCGTTTGAGGGCCTCGTTTTGGAAATTTTCAAACTGTCTAATATTGCGCTTTAACTCCATGAATGTCTTAATAATAATAAATGAAGAAGCTTTAATAAATGGATTATGACCATCAGACGCACGTATGTTGATTTATGCCTTCCGAAACTCGAGATTTCGTTTGATGGTCTCGGTTTTAGGAAATTTTCAAACTGTCTAATATTGCAGTTTTAACTCCACGAATGTCTTAATAATGATAAATGAAGAAGCTTTAATAAATGGAGTATGACCATCAGACGCACGTATGTTGATTTATGCCTTCCGAAACTCGAGATTTCGTTTGAGGGTTGCGATTTTTGGAAATTTTAGACTGTCTAATATTGAAGTTTTAACTCCACGAATGTCTTAATAATGATAAATGAAGAAACTTTAATAAATGGAGTATGACCATCAGACGCACGTATGTTGATTTATGCCTTCCGAAACTCGAGATTTCGTTTGAGGGTCTAGGTTTTTGGAAATTTTTAAACTGTCTAATATTGCAGTTTTAACTCCATGAATGTCTTAATAATGATAAATGAAAAAGCTTTAATAAATGGAGTATGACCATCAGACTCACGTATGTTGATTTATGCCTTCCGAAACTCGAGATTTCGTTTGAGGGTCTAGGTTTTTGGAAATTTTTAAACTGTCTAATATTGCAGTTTTAACTCCATGAATGTCTTAATAATGATAAATGAAAAAGCTTTAATAAATGGAGTATGACCATAAGACTCACGTATGTTGATTTATGCCTTCCGAAACTCGAGATTTCGTTTGAGGGTCTCGATTTTTAGAAATTTTTAAACTGTCTAATATTGCAGTTTTAACTCCATGAATGTCTTAATAATGATAAATGAAGAAGCTTTAATAAATGGAGTATGACCATCAGACGCACGTATGTTGATTTATGCCTTCCGAAACTCGAGATATCGTTTGAGGGTTGCGATTTTTGGAAATTTTAAAACTGTCTAATATTGCAGTTTTAACTCAACGAATGTCTTAATAATGATAAATGAAGAAGCTTTAATAAATGGAGTATGACCATCAGACGCACGTATGTTAATTTATGCCTTCTGAAACTCGAGATTTCGTTTGAGGGCTCGGTTATTGGAAATTTTAGAACTGTCTAATATTGCAGTTTTAACACCACGAATGTCTTAATAATGATAAATGAAGAAACTTTAATAAATGGAGTACGACCATCAGACGCACGTATGTTGATTTATGCCTTCCGAAACTCGAGATTTCGTTTGAGGGTCTCGGGTTTTTGGAAATTTTAAAACTGACTAATATTGCAGTTTTAACTCCACGAATGTCTTAATAATGATAAATGAAGAAACTGTAATAAATGGAGTATGACCATCAGACGCACGTATGTTGATTTATGCCTTCCGAAACTCGAGATTTCGTTTGAGGGCTCCTGCTATTGGAAATTTTAGAACTGTCTAATATTGCAGTTTTAACACCACGAATGTCTTAATAATGATAAATGAAGAAACTTTAATAAATGGTGTATGACTATCAGACGCACGTATGTTGATTTATGCCTTCCGAAAGTCGAGATTTCGTTTGAGAGCCTCGGTTTTGGAAATTTTAAAACTGTTTAATATTGCAGTTTTAACTCCACGAATGTCTTAATAATGATAAATGAAGAAACTTTAATAAATGGAGTATGACCATCAGACGCACGTATGTTGATTTATGCCTTCCGAAACTCGAGATTTCGTTTGAGGGCTCGGTTTTTGGAAATTTTAGAACTGTCTAATCTTGCAGTTTTAACACCACGAATGTCTTAATAATGATAAATGAAGAAACTTTAATAAATGGTGTATGACCATCAGACGCACGTATGTTGATTTATGCCTTCCGAAAGTCGAGATTTCGTTTGAGAGTTGCGATTTTTGGAAAATTTAAAACTGTCTAATATTTCAGTTTTAACTCCACGAATTTCTTAATAATGATAAATGAAGAAACTTTAATAAATGGAGTATGACCATCAGACGCACGTATGTTGATTTATGCCTTCCGAAACTCGAGATTTCGTTTGCGGGTCTCGGTTTTGGAAATTTTTAAACTGTCTATATTGCGTTTTTAACTCCATGAATGTCTTAAGAATGATAAATGAAAAAACTTTAATAAATGGAGTATGACCATCAGACGCACGTATGTTGATTTATGCCTTCCGAAACTCGAGATTTCGTTTGAGGCTCGTTTTTTGGAAATTTTACAACCGTCTAATATTGCGCTTTTAACTCCACGAATGTCTTAATAATGATAAATGAAGAAACTTTAATAAATGGAGTATGACCATCAGACTCACGTATGTTGATTTATGCCTTCCGAAACTCGAGATTTCGTTTGAGGGCTCGTTTTTGGAAATTTTAAAACCTGCTAATATTGCGTTTTAACTCCACGAATGTCTTAATAATGATAAATGAAGAAACTTTAATAAATGGAGTATGACCATCAGACGCACGTATGTTGATTTATGCCTTCCGAAAGTCGAGATTTCGTTTGAGGGCCTCGGTTTTTGGAAATTTTAAAACTGTCTAATATTGCAGTTTTAACTCCACGAATGTCTTAATAATGATAAATGAAGAAACTTTAATAAATGGTGTATGACTTTCAGACGCACGTATGTTGATTTATGCCTTCCGAAAGTCGAGATTTCGTTTGAGGGCCTCGATTTTTGGAAATTTTAAAACTCTAATATTGCGTTTTAACTCCACGAATGTCTTAATAATGATAAGTGAAGAAACTTTAATAAATGGAGAATGACCATCAGACTCACGTATGTTGATTTATGCCTTCCGAAACTCGAAATTTCGTTTGAGGGCCTCGGTTTTTGGAAATTTTCAAACTGTCTAATATTGCAGTTTTAACTCCACGAATGTCTTAATAATGATAAATGAAGAAACTTTAATAAATGGAGTATGACAATCAGACGCACGTATGTTGATTTATGCCTTCCGAAACTCGAGATTTCGTTTGAGGGTCTCGGTTTTTGGAAATTTTAAAACTGTCTTATATTGCAGTTTTAACTCCACGAATGTCTTAATAATAATAAATGAAGAAACTTTAATAAATGGAGTATGACCATCAGACGCACGTATGTTGATTTATGCCTTCCGAAACTCGAGATATCGTTTGAGGGTTGCGATTTTTGGAAATTTTAAAACTGTCTAATATTGCAGTTTTAACTCCACGAATGTCTTAATAATGATAAATGAAGAAACTTTAATAAATGGTGTATGACCATCAGACGCACGTATGTTGATTTATAGCTTCCGAAAGTCGAGATTTCGTTTGAGAGCCTCGGTTTTGGAAATTTTAAAACTGTCTAATATTGCAGTTTTAACTCCACGAATGTCTTAATAATGATAAATGAAGAAACTTTAATAAATGGAATATGACCATCAGACGCACGTATGTTGATTTATAGCTTCCGAAAGTCGAGATTTCGTTTGAGAGCCTCGGTTTTGGAAATTTTAAAACTGTCTAATATTGCAGTTTTAACTCCACGAATGTCTTAATAATGATAAATGAAGAAACTTTAATAAATGGAATATGACCATCAGACGCACGTATGTTGATTTATGCCTTCCGAAACTCGAGATATCTTTTGAGGGTTGCGATTTTTGGAAATTTTAAAACTGTCTAATATTGCAGTTTTAACTCCACGAATGTCTTAATAATGATAAATGAAGAAGCTTTAATTAATGGAGTATGACCATCAGACGCACGTATGTTGATTTATGCCTTCCGAAACTCGAGATTTCTTTTGATGGTCTCGGTTTTGGAAATTTTTAAACTGTCTAATATTGCAGTTTTAACTCCACGAATGTCTTAATAATGATAAATGAAGAAACTTTAATAAATGGAGTATGATCATCAGACGCACGTATGTTGATTTATGCCTTCCGAAAGTCGAGATTTCGTTTGAGGGCCTCGGTTTTTGGAAATTTTTAAACTGTCTAATATTGCAGTTTTAACTCCACGAATATCTTAATAATGATAAATGAAGAAACTTTAATAAATGGAGTATGACCATCAGACGCACGTATGTTGATTTATGCCTTCCGAAACTCGAGATTTCGTTTGAGGGCCTCGTTTTTGGAAATTTTCAAACTGTCTAATATTGCAGTTTTAACTCCATGAATGTCTTAATAATAATAAATGAAGAAGCTTTAATAAATGGATTATGACCATCAGACGCACGTATGTTGATTTATGCCTTCCGAAACTCGAGATTTCGTTTGATGGTCTCGGTTTTAGGAAATTTTCAAACTCGTCTAATATTGCGCTTTAACTCCACGAATGTCTTAATAATGATAAATGAAGAAGCTTTAATAAATGGAGTATGACCATCGACGACGTATGTTGATTTATGCCTTCCGAAACTCGAGATTTCGTTTGAGGGTTGCGATTTTTGGAAATTTTAGAACTGTCTAATATTGAAGTTTTAACTCCACGAATGTCTTAATAATGATAAATGAAGAAACTTTAATAAATGGAGTATGACCATTGACGCACGTATGTTGATTTATGCCTTCCGAAACTCGAGATTTCGTTTGAGGGTCTAGGTTTTTGGAAATTTTTAAACTGTCTAATATTGCGTTTAACTCCATGAATGTCTTAATAATGATAAATGAAAAAGCTTTAATAAATGGAGTATGACCATCAGACTCACGTATGTTGATTTATGCCTTCCGAAACTCGAGATTTCGTTTGAGGGTCTAGGTTTTTGGAAATTTTTAAACTGTCTAATATTGCGCTTTAACTCCATGAATGTCTTAATAATGATAAATGAAAAAGCTTTAATAAATGGAGTATGACCATAAGACTCACGTATGTTGATTTATGCCTTCCGAAACTCGAGATTTCGTTTGAGGGTCTCGATTTTTAGAAATTTTTAAACTGTCTAATATTGCAGTTTTAACTCCATGAATGTCTTAATAATGATAAATGAAGAAGCTTTAATAAATGGAGTATGACCATCAGACGCACGTATGTTGATTTATGCCTTCCGAAACTCGAGATATCGTTTGAGGGTTGCGATTTTTGGAAATTTTAAAACTGTCTAATATTGCAGTTTTAACTCCACGAATGTCTTAATAATGATAAATGAAGAAGCTTTAATAAATGGAGTATGACCATCAGACGCACGTATGTTAATTTATGCCTTCTGAAACTCGAGATTTCGTTTGAGGGCTCGGTTATTGGAAATTTTAGAACTGTCTAATATTGCAGTTTTAACACCACGAATGTCTTAATAATGATAAATGAAGAAACTTTAATAAATGGAGTACGACCATCAGACGCACGTATGTTGATTTATGCCTTCCGAAACTCGAGATTTCGTTTGAGGGTCTCGGGTTTTGGAAATTTTAAACCGACTAATATTGCGTTTTAACTCCACGAATGTCTTAATAATGATAAATGAAGAAACTGTAATAAATGGAGTATGACCATCAGACGCACGTATGTTGATTTATGCCTTCCGAAACTCGAGATTTCGTTTGAGGGCTCGGTTATTGGAAATTTTAGAACTGTCTAATATTGCGCTTTAACACCACGAATGTCTTAATAATGATAAATGAAGAAACTTTAATAAATGGTGTATGACTATCAGACGCACGTATGTTGATTTATGCCTTCCAAAGTCGAGATTTCGTTTGAGAGCCTCGGTTTGGAAATTTTAAAACTGTTTAATATTGCAGTTTTAACTCCACGAATGTCTTAATAATGATAAATGAAGAAACTTTAATAAATGGAGTATGACCATCAGACGCACGTATGTTGATTTATGCCTTCCGAAACTCGAGATTTCGTTTGAGGGCTCGGTTTTTGGAAATTTTAGAACTGTCTAATCTTGCAGTTTTAACACCACGAATGTCTTAATAATGATAAATGAAGAAACTTTAATAAATGGTGTATGACCATCAGACGCACGTATGTTGATTTATGCCTTCCGAAAGTCGAGATTTCGTTTGAGAGTTGCGATTTTTGGAAAATTTAAAACTGTCTAATATTTCAGTTTTAACTCCACGAATTTCTTAATAATGATAAATGAAGAAACTTTAATAAATGGAGTATGACCATCAGACGCACGTATGTTGATTTATGCCTTCCGAAACTCGAGATTTCGTTTGCGGGTCTCGGTTTTTGGAAATTTTTAAACTGTCTATATTGCAGTTTTAACTCCATGAATGTCTTAAGAATGATAAATGAAAAAACTTTAATAAATGGAGTATGACCATCAGACGCACATATGTTGATTTATGCCTTCCGAAACTCGAGATTTCGTTTGAGGGCTCGGTTTTTGGAAATTTTACAACTGTCTAATATTGCAGTTTTAACTCCACGAATGTCTTAATAATGATAAATGAAGAAACTTTAATAAATGGAGTATGACCATCAGACTCACGTATGTTGATTTATGCCTTCCGAAACTCGAGATTTCGTTTGAGGGCTCGTTTTTTGGAAATTTTAAAACTGTCTAATATTGCAGTTTTAACTCCACGAATGTCTTAATAATGATAAATGAAGAAACTTTAATAAATGGAGTATGACCATCAGACGCACGTATGTTGATTTATGCCTTCCGAAAGTCGAGATTTCGTTTGAGGGCCTCGGTTTTTGGAAATTTTAAAACTGTCTAATATTGCAGTTTTAACTCCACGAATGTCTTAATAATGATAAATGAAGAAACTTTAATAAATGGTGTATGACTTTCAGACGCACGTATGTTGATTTATGCCTTCCGAAAGTCGAGATTTCGTTTGAGGGCCTCGATTTTTGGAAATTTTAAAACTGTCTAATATTGCAGTTTTAACTCCACGAATGTCTTAATAATGATAAGTGAAGAAACTTTAATAAATGGAGAATGACCATCAGACTCACGTATGTTGATTTATGCCTTCCGAAACTCGAAATTTCGTTTGAGGGCCTCGGTTTTTGGAAATTTTCAAACTGTCTAATATTGCGAGCTTTAACTCCACGAATGTCTTAATAATGATAAATGAAGAAACTTTAATAAATGGAGTATGACAATCGACGCACGTATGTTGATTTATGCCTTCCGAAACTCGAGATTTCGTTTGAGGGTCTCGGTTTTTGGAAATTTTAAAACTGTCTTATATTGCGCTTTTAACTCCACGAATGTCTTAATAATAATAAATGAAGAAACTTTAATAAATGGAGTATGACCATCAGACGCACGTATGTTGATTTATGCCTTCCGAAACTCGAGATATCGTTTGAGGGTTGCGATTTTTGGAAATTTTAAAACTGTCTAATATTGCAGTTTTAACTCCACGAATGTCTTAATAATGATAAATGAAGAAACTTTAATAAATGGTGTATGACCATCAGACGCACGTATGTTGATTTATAGCTTCCGAAAGTCGAGATTTCGTTTGAGAGCCTCGGTTTTGGAAATTTTAAAACTGTCTAATATTGCAGTTTTAACTCCACGAATGTCTTAATAATGATAAATGAAGAAACTTTAATAAATGGAATATGACCATCGACGCACGTATGTTGATTTATGCCTTCCGAAACTCGAGATATCTTTTGAGGGTTGCGATTTTTGGAAATTTTAAAACCGTCTAATATTGCGCTTTTAACTCCACGAATGTCTTAATAATGATAAATGAAGAAGCTTTAATTAATGGAGTATGACCATCAGACGCACGTATGTTGATTTATGCCTTCCAAACTCGAGATTTCTTTTGATGGTCTCGGTTTTGAAATTTTTAAACTGTCTAATATTGCAGTTTTAACTCCACGAATGTCTTAATAATGATAAATGAAGAAACTTTAATAAATGGAGTATGACCATCGGACGCACGTATGTTGATTTATGCCTTCCGAAAGTCGAGATTTCGTTTGAGGGCCTCGGTTTTGGAAATTTTTAAACTGTCTAATATTGCGCTTTAACTCCACGAATATCTTAATAATGATAAATGAAGAAACTTTAATAAATGGAGTATGATCATCAGACGCACGTATGTTGATTTATGCCTTCCGAAAGTCGAGATTTCGTTTGAGGGCCTCGGTTTTTGGAAATTTTAAAACTGTCTAATATTGCAGTTTTAACTCCACGAATGTCTTAATAATGATAAATGAAGAAACTTTAATAAATGGAGTATGACCATCAGACGCACGTATGTTGATTTATGCCTTCCGAAAGTCGAGATTTCGTTTTAGGGCCTCGGTTTTTGGAAATTTTAAAACTGTCTAATATTGCAGTTTTAACTCCACGAATGTCTTAATAATGATAAATGAAGAAACTTTAATAAATGGTGTATGACTTTCAGACGCACGTATGTTGATTTATGCCTTCCGAAAGTCGAGATTTCGTTTGAGGGCCTCGATTTTTGGAAATTTTAAAACTGTCTAATATTGCAGTTTTAACTCCACGAATGTCTTAATAATGATAAGTGAAGAAACTTTAATAAATGGAGAATGACCATCAGACTCACGTATGTTGATTTATGCCTTCCGAAACTCGAAATTTCGTTTGAGGGCCTCGGTTTTTGGAAATTTTCAAACTGTCTAATATTGCGCTTTAACTCCACGAATGTCTTAATAATGATAAATGAAGAAACTTTAATAAATGGAGTATGACAATCAGACGCACGTATGTTGATTTATGCCTTCCGAAACTCGAGATTTCGTTTGAGGGTCTCGGTTTTTGGAAATTTTAAAACTGTCTTATATTGCAGTTTTAAATCCACGAATGTCTTAATAATAATAAATGAAGAAACTTTAATAAATGGAGTATGACCATCAGACGCACGTATGTTGATTTATGCCTTCCAAACTCGAGATATCGTTTGAGGGTTGCATGTTTTGGAAATTTTAAAACTGTCTAATATTGCAGTTTTAACTCCACGAATGTCTTAATAATGATAAATGAAGAAACTTTAATAAATGGAGTATGACCATCAGACGCACGTATGTTGATTTATGCCTTCCGAAACTCGAGATATCGTTTGAGGGTTGCGATTTTTGGAAATTTTAAAACTGTCTAATATTGCAGTTTTAACTCCACGAATGTCTTAATAATGATAAATGAAGAAGCTTTAATAAATGGAGTATGACCATCAGACGCACGTATGTTGATTTATGCCTTCCGAAACTCGAGATATCGTTTGAGGGTTGCGATTTTTGGAAATTTTAAAACTGTCTAATATTTAACTCCACGAATGTCTTAATAATGATAAATGAAGAAACTGTAATAAATGGAGTATGACCATCAGACGCACGTATGTTGATTTATGCCTTCCGAAACTCGAGATTTCGTTTGAGGGCTCGGTTATTGGAAATTTTAAAACTGTCTTATATTGCAGTTTTAAATCCACGAATGTCTTAATAATAATAAATGAAGAAACTTTAATAAATGGAGTATGACCATCAGACGCACGTATGTTGATTTATGCCTTCCGAAACTCGAGATATCGTTTGAGGGTTGCGGGTTTTGGAAATTTTAAAACTGTCTAATATTGCAGTTTTAACTCCACGAATGTCTTAATAATGATAAATGAAGAAACTTTAATAAATGGAGTATGACCATCAGACGCACGTATGTTGATTTATGCCTTCCGAAACTCGAGATATCGTTTGAGGGTTGCGATTTTTGGAAATTTTAAAACTGTCTAATATTGCAGTTTTAACTCCACGAATGTCTTAATAATGATAAATGAAGAAGCTTTAATAAATGGAGTATGACCATCAGACGCACGTATGTTGATTTATGCCTTCCGAAACTCGAGATATCGTTTGAGGGTTGCGATTTTTGGAAATTTTAAAACTGTCTAATATTGCAGTTTTAACTCCACGAATGTCTTAATAATGATAAATGAAGAAACTGTAATAAATGGAGTATGACCATCAGACGCACGTATGTTGATTTATGCCTTCCGAAACTCGAGATTTCGTTTGAGGGCTCGGTTATTGGAAATTTTAGAACTGTCTAATATTGCAGTTTTAACACCACGAATGTCTTAATAATGATAAATGAAGAAACTTTAATAAATGGTGTATGACTATCAGACGCACGTATGTTGATTTATGCCTTCCGAAAGTCGAGATTTCGTTTGAGAGCCTCGGTTTTGGAAATTTTAAAACTGTTTAATATTGCAGTTTTAACTCCACGAATGTCT
This sequence comes from Silene latifolia, assembly GCF_048544455.1. Classification (NCBI taxonomy): domain Eukaryota; kingdom Viridiplantae; phylum Streptophyta; class Magnoliopsida; order Caryophyllales; family Caryophyllaceae; genus Silene; species Silene latifolia. The sequence continues at coordinate 104,697 of NW_027413199.1, read as the reverse complement.
TAATAATGATAAATGAAGAAACTTTAATAAATGGAGTATGACCATCAGACGCACGTATGTTGATTTATGCCTTCCGAAACTCGAGATTTCGTTTGAGGGCTCGGTTTTTGGAAATTTTAGAACTGTCTAATCTTGCAGTTTTAACACCACGAATGTCTTAATAATGATAAATGAAGAAACTTTAATAAATGGTGTATGACCATCAGACGCACGTATGTTGATTTATGCCTTCCGAAAGTCGAGATTTCGTTTGAGAGTTGCGATTTTTGGAAAATTTAAAACTGTCTAATATTTCAGTTTTAACTCCACGAATTTCTTAATAATGATAAATGAAGAAACTTTAATAAATGGAGTATGACCATCGACGCAGTATGTTGATTTATGCCTTCCGAAACTCGAGATTTCGTTTGAGGGTCTCGGTTTTGGAAATTTTTAAACTGTCTATATTGCAGTTTTAACTCCATGAATGTCTTAAGAATGATAAATGAAAAAACTTTAATAAATGGAGTATGACCATCAGACGCACATATGTTGATTTATGCCTTCCGAAACTCGAGATTTCGTTTGAGGGCTCGGTTTTTGGAAATTTTAAAACTGTCTAATATTGCAGTTTTAACTCCACGAATGTCTTAATAATGATAAATGAAGAAACTTTAATAAATGGAGTATGACCATCAGACTCACGTATGTTGATTTATGCCTTCCGAAACTCGAGATTTCGTTTGAGGGCTCGTTTTTTGGAAATTTTAAAACTGTCTAATATTGCAGTTTTAACTCCACGAATGTCTTAATAATGATAAATGAAGAAACTTTAATAAATGGAGTATGACCATTGACGCACGTATGTTGATTTATGCCTTCCGAAAGTCGAGATTTCGTTTGAGGGCCTCGGTTTTTGGAAATTTTAAAACTGTCTAATATTGCAGTTTTAACTCCACGAATGTCTTAATAATGATAAATGAAGAAACTTTAATAAATGGTGTATGACTTTCAGACGCACGTATGTTGATTTATGCCTTCCGAAAGTCGAGATTTCGTTCGAGGGCCTCGATTTTTGGAAATTTTAAAACTGTCTAATATTGCAGTTTTAACTCCACGAATGTCTTAATAATGATAAGTGAAGAAACTTTAATAAATGGAGAATGACCATCAGACTCACGTATGTTGATTTATGCCTTCCGAAACTCGAAATTTCGTTTGAGGGCCTCGGTTTTTGGAAATTTTCAAACTGTCTAATATTGCAGTTTTAACTCCACGAATGTCTTAATAATGATAAATGAAGAAACTTTAATAAATGGAGTATGACAATCAGACGCACGTATGTTGATTTATGCCTTCCGAAACTCGAGATTTCGTTTGAGGATCTCGGTTTTTGGAAATTTTAAAACTGTCTTATATTGCGCTTTTAACTCCACGAATGTCTTAATAATAATAAATGAAGAAACTTTAATAAATGGAGTATGACCATCAGACGCACGTATGTTGATTTATGCCTTCCGAAACTCGAGATATCGTTTGAGGGTTGCGATTTTTGGAAATTTTAAAACTGTCTAATATTTAACTCCACGAATGTCTTAATAATGATAAATGAAGAAACTTTAATAAATGGTGTATGACCATCAGACGCACGTATGTTGATTTATAGCTTCCGAAAGTCGAGATTTCGTTTGAGAGCCTCGGTTTTGGAAATTTTAAAACTGTCTAATATTGCAGTTTTAACTCCACGAATGTCTTAATAATGATAAATGAAGAAACTTTAATAAATGGAATATGACCATCGACGACGTATGTTGATTTATGCCTTCCGAAACTCGAGATATCTTTTGAGGGTTGCGATTTTTGGAAATTTTAAAACTGTCTAATATTGCAGTTTTAACTCCACGAATGTCTTAATAATGATAAATGAAGAAGCTTTAATTAATGGAGTATGACCATCAGACGCACGTATGTTGATTTATGCCTTCCGAAACTCGAGATTTCTTTTGATGGTCTCGGTTTTTGGAAATTTTTAAACTGTCTAATATTGCAGTTTTAACTCCACGAATGTCTTAATAATGATAAATGAAGAAACTTTAATAAATGGAGTATGACCATCAGACGCACGTATGTTGATTTATGCCTTCCGAAAGTCGAGATTTCGTTTGAGGGCCTCGGTTTTTGGAAATTTTTAAACTGTCTAATATTGCAGTTTTAACTCCACGAATATCTTAATAATGATAAATGAAGAAACTTTAATAAATGGAGTATGATCATCAGACGCACGTATGTTGATTTATGCCTTCCGAAAGTCGAGATTTCGTTTGAGGGCCTCGGTTTTTGAAATTTTAAAATCTGTCTAATATTGCAGTTTTAACTCCACGAATGTCTTAATAATGATAAATGAAGAAACTTTAATAAATGGAGTATGACCATTGACGCACGTATGTTGATTTATGCCTTCCGAAAGTCGAGATTTCGTTTGAGGGCCTCGGTTTTTGGAAATTTTAAAACTGTCTAATATTGCAGTTTTAACTCCACGAATGTCTTAATAATGATAAATGAAGAAACTTTAATAAATGGTGTATGACTTTCAGACGCACGTATGTTGATTTATGCCTTCCGAAAGTCGAGATTTCGTTTGAGGGCCTCGATTTTTGGAAATTTTAAAACTGTCTAATATTGCAGTTTTAACTCCACGAATGTCTTAATAATGATAAGTGAAGAAACTTTAATAAATGGAGAATGACCATCAGACTCACGTATGTTGATTTATGCCTTCCGAAACTCGAAATTTCGTTTGAGGGCCTCGGTTTTTGGAAATTTTCAAACTGTCTAATATTGCAGTTTTAACTCCACGAATGTCTTTATAATGATAAATGAAGAAACTTTAATAAATGGAGTATGACAATCAGACGCACGTATGTTGATTTATGCCTTCCGAAACTCGAGATTTCGTTTGAGGGTCTCGGTTTTGGAAATTTTAAAACCTGTCTTATATTGCGTTTAAATCCACGAATGTCTTAATAATAATAAATGAAGAAACTTTAATAAATGGAGTATGACCATCAGACGCACGTATGTTGATTTATGCCTTCCGAAACTCGAGATATCGTTTGAGGGTTGCGGGTTTTGGAAATTTTAAAACTGTCTAATATTGCAGTTTTAACTCCACGAATGTCTTAATAATGATAAATGAAGAAACTTTAATAAATGGAGTATGACCATCAGACGCACGTATGTTGATTTATGCCTTCCAAACTCGAGATATCGTTTGAGGGTTGCGATTTTTGGAAATTTTAAAACTGTCTAATATTGCAGTTTTAACTCCACGAATGTCTTAATAATGATAAATGAAGAAGCTTTAATAAATGGAGTATGACCATCAGACGCACGTATGTTGATTTATGCCTTCCGAAACTCGAGATATCGTTTGAGGGTTGCGATTTTTGGAAATTTTAAAACTGTCTAATATTGCAGTTTTAACTCCACGAATGTCTTAATAATGATAAATGAAGAAACTTTAATAAATGGAGTATGACCATCAGACGCACGTATGTTGATTTATAGCTTCCGAAAGTCGAGATTTCGTTTGAGAGCCTCGGTTTTGGAAATTTTAAAACTGTCTAATATTGCAGTTTTAACTCCACGAATGTCTTAATAATGATAAATGAAGAAACTTTAATAAATGGAATATGACCATCAGACGCACGTATGTTGATTTATGCCTTCCGAAACTCGAGATATCTTTTGAGGGTTGCGATTTTTGGAAATTTTAAAACTGTCTAATATTGCAGTTTTAACTCCACGAATGTCTTAATAATGATAAATGAAGAAGCTTTAATTAATGGAGTATGACCATCAGACGCACGTATGTTGATTTATGCCTTCCGAAACTCGAGATTTCTTTTGATGGTCTCGGTTTTGGAAATTTTTAAACTGTCTAATATTGCAGTTTTAACTCCACGAATGTCTTAATAATGATAAATGAAGAAACTTTAATAAATGGAGTATGATCATCAGACGCACGTATGTTGATTTATGCCTACCGAAAGTCGAGATTTCGTTTGAGGGCCTCGGTTTTTGGAAATTTTTAAACTGTCTAATATTGCAGTTTTAACTCCACGAATATCTTAATAATGATAAATGAAGAAACTTTAATAAATGGAGTATGATCATCAGACGCACGTATGTTGATTTATGCCTTCCGAAAGTCGAGATTTCGTTTGAGGGCCTCGGTTTTTGGAAATTTTAAAACTGTCTAATATTGCAGTTTTAACTCCACGAATGTCTTAATAATGATAAATGAAGAAACTTTAATAAATGGAGTATGACCATCAGACGCACGTATGTTGATTTATGCCTTCCGAAAGTCGAGATTTCGTTTGAGGGCCTCGGTTTTTGGAAATTTTAAAACTGTCTAATATTGCAGTTTTAACTCCACGAATGTCTTAATAATGATAAATGAAGAAACTTTAATAAATGGTGTATGACTTTCAGACGCACGTATGTTGATTTATGCCTTCCGAAAGTCGAGATTTCGTTTGAGGGCCTCGATTTTTGGAAATTTTAAAACTGTCTAATATTGCAGTTTTAACTCCACGAATGTCTTAATAATGATAAGTGAAGAAACTTTAATAAATGGAGAATGACCATCAGACTCACGTATGTTGATTTATGCCTTCCGAAACTCGAAATTTCGTTTGAGGGCCTCGGTTTTTGGAAATTTTCAAACTGTCTAATATTGCAGTTTTAACTCCACGAATGTCTTAATAATGATAAATGAAGAAACTTTAATAAATGGAGTATGACAATCAGACGCACGTATGTTGATTTATGCCTTCCGAAACTCGAGATTTCGTTTGAGGGTCTCGGTTTTTGGAAATTTTAAAACTGTCTTATATTGCAGTTTTAAATCCACGAATGTCTTAATAATAATAAATGAAGAAACTTTAATAAATGGAGTATGACCATCAGACGCACGTATGTTGATTTATGCCTTCCGAAACTCGAGATATCGTTTGAGGGTTGCGGGTTTTGGAAATTTTAAAACTGTCTAATATTGCAGTTTTAACTCCACGAATGTCTTAATAATGATAAATGAAGAAACTTTAATAAATGGAGTATGACCATCGAGACGTATGTTGATTTATGCCTTCCGAAACTCGAGATATCGTTTGAGGGTTGCGATTTTTGGAAATTTTAAAACTGTCTAATATTGCAGTTTTAACTCCACGAATGTCTTAATAATGATAAATGAAGAAGCTTTAATAAATGGAGTATGACCATCGAGGCCTTACGTATGTTGATTTATGCCTTCCGAAACTCGAGATTTCGTTTGATGGTCTCGGTTTTTGGAAATTTTTAAACTGTCTAATATTGCAGTTTTAACTCCACGAATGTCTTAATAATGATAAATGAAGAAACTTTAATAAATGGAGTATGATCATCAGACGCACGTATGTTGATTTATGCCTTCCGAAACTCGAGATTTCGTTTGAGGGCCTCGGTTTTTGGAAATTTTCAAACTGTCTAATATTGCCGTTTTAACTCCACGAATGTCTTAATAATGATAAATGAAGAAACTTTAATAAATGGAGTATGATCATCAGACGCACGTATGTTGATTTATGCCTTCCGAAAGTCGAGATTTCGTTTGAGGGCCTCGATTTTTGGAAATTTTTAAACTGTCTAATATTGCAGTTTTAACTCCACGAATGTCTTAATAATGATAAGTGAAGAAACTTTAATAAATGGAGTATGACCATCAGACTCACGTATGTTGATTTATGCCTTCCGAAACTCGAAATTTCGTTTGAGGGCCTCGGTTTTTGGAAATTTTCAAACTGTCTAATATTGCAGTTTTAACTCCACGAATGTCTTAATAATGATAAATGAAGAAACTTTAATAAATGGAGTATGACAATCAGACGCACGTATGTTGATTTATGCCTTCCGAAACTCGAGATTTCGTTTGAGGGTCTCGGTTTTTGGAAATTTTAAAACTGTCTAATATTCCAGTTTTAACTCCACGAATGTCTTAATAATAATAAATGAAGAAACTTTAATAAATGGAGTATGACCATCAGACGCACGTATGTTGATTTATGCCTTCCGAAACTCGAGATTTCGTTTGAGGGCTCGATTTTTGGAAATTTTAGAACTGTCTAATATTGCAGTTTTAACACCACGAATGTCTTAATAATGATAAATGAAGAAACTTTAATAAATGGTGTATGACCATCAGACGCACGTATGTTGATTTATGCCTTCCGAAAGTCGAGATTTCGTTTGAGAGCCTCGGTTTTGGAAATTTCAAAACTGTCTAATATTGCAGTTTTAACTCCACGAATGTCTTAATAATGATAAATGAAGAAACTTTAATAAATGGAGTATGACCATCAGACGCACGTATGTTGATTTATGCCTTCCGAAACTCGAGATATCGTTTGAGGGTTGCGGTTTTTGGAAATTTTTAAACTGTCTAATATTGCAGTTTTAACTCCACGAATGTCTTAATAATGATAAATGAAGAAACTTTAATAAATGGAGTATGATCATCAGACGCACGTATGTTGATTTATGCCTTCCGAAACTCGAGATTTCGTTTGATGGTCTCGGTTTTAGGAAATTTTTAAACTGTCTAATATTGCAGTTTTAACTCCTAAAAGTCTTAATAATGATAAATAAAGAGACTTTAATAAATGGAGTATGACCATCAGACGCACGTATGTTGATTTATGCCTTCCGAAACTCGAAATTTCGTTTGAGGGCCTCGGTTTTTGGAAATTTTCAAACTGTCTAATATTGCAGTTTTAACTCCACGAATGTCTTAATAATGATAAATGAAGAAACTTTAATAAATGGAGTATGACAATCGACGCGCACGTATGTTGATTTATGCCTTCCGAAACTCGAGATTTCGTTTGAGGGTCTCGGTTTTGGAAATTTTAAAACCGTCTAATATTCCGGTTTTAACTCCACGAATGTCTTAATAATAATAAATGAAGAAACTTTAATAAATGGAGTATGACCATCAGACGCACGTATGTTGATTTATGCCTTCCGAAACTCGAGATTTCGTTTGAGGGCTCGATTTTTGGAAATTTTAGAACTGTCTAATATTGCGCTTTTAACACCACGAATGTCTTAATAATGATAAATGAAGAAACTTTAATAAATGGTGTATGACCATCAGACGCACGTATGTTGATTTATGCCTTCCGAAACTCGAGATTTCGTTTGAGGGCTCGATTTTTGGAAATTTTAGAACTGTCTAATATTGCGCTTTTAACACCACGAATGTCTTAATAATGATAAATGAAGAAACTTTAATAAATGGTGTATGACCATCAGACGCACGTATGTTGATTTATGCCTTCCGAAAGTCGAGATTTCGTTTGAGAGCCTCGGTTTTGGAAATTTTAAAACTGTCTAATATTGCGCTTTAACTCCACGAATGTCTTAATAATGATAAATGAAGAAACTTTAATAAATGGAGTATGACCATCAGACGCACGTATGTTGATTTATGCCTTCCGAAACTCGAGATATCGTTTGAGGTTGCGGTTTTTGGAAATTTTCAAACTGTCTAATATTGCACTTTTAACTCCACGAATGTCTTAATAATGATAAATGAAGAAACTTTAATAAATGGAGTATGATCATCAGACGCACGTATGTTGATTTATGCCTTCCGAAACTCGAGATTTCGTTTGATGGTCTCGGTTTTAGGAAATTTTTAAACTGTCTAATATTGCGCTTTAACTCCTAAAAGTCTTAATAATGATAAATAAAGAAACTTTAATAAATGGAGTATGACCATCAGACGCACGTATGTTGATTTATGCCTTCCGAAACTCGAGATTTCGTTTGAGGGTCTAGGTTTTTGGAAATTTTTAAACTGTCTAATATTGCGCTTTAACTCCATGAATGTCTTAATAATGATAAATGAAGAAACTTTAATAAATGGAGTATGACCATCGGACGCACGTATGTTGATTTATGCCTTCCGAAACTCGAGATTTCGTTTGGGGTCTCGGTTTTTGGAAATTTTTAAACTGTCTATATTGCGCTTTTAACTCCATGAATGTCTTAATAATGATAAATGAAAAAACTTTAATAAATGGAGTATGACCATCAGACGCACGTATGTTGATTTATGCCTTCCGAAACTCGAGATTTCGTTTGAGGGCCTCGTTTTTGGAAATTTTCAAACTGTCTAATATTGCAGTTTTAACTCCATGAATGTTTTAATAATAATAAATGAAGAAGCTTTAATAAATGTATTATGACCATCAGACGCACGTATGTTGATTTATGCCTTCCGTAACTCGAGATTTCGTTTGATGGTCTCGGTTTTAGAAAATTTTCAAACTGTCTAATATTGCAGTTTTAACTCCACGAATGTCTTAATAATGATAAATGAAGAAGCTTTAATAAATGGAGTATGACCATCAGACGCACGTATGTTGATTTATGCCTTCCGAAACTCGAAATTTCGTTTGAGGGCCTCGGTTTTTGGAAATTTTCAAACTGTCTAATATTGCAGTTTTAACTCCACGAATGTCTTAATAATGATAAATGAAGAAACTTTAATAAATGGAGTATGACAATCAGACGCACGTATGTTGATTTATGCCTTCCGAAACTCGAGATTTCGTTTGAGGGTCTCGGTTTTTGGAAATTTTAAAACTGTCTAATATTCCAGTTTTAACTCCACGAATGTCTTAATAATAATAAATGAAGAAACTTTAATAAATGGAGTATGACCATCAGACGCACGTATGTTGATTTATGCCTTCCGAAACTCGAGATTTCGTTTGAGGGCTCGATTTTTGGAAATTTTAGAACTGTCTAATATTGCAGTTTTAACACCACGAATGTCTTAATAATGATAAATGAAGAAACTTTAATAAATGGTGTATGACCATCAGACGCACGTATGTTGATTTATGCCTTCCGAAACTCGAGATTTCGTTTGAGGGTCTCGGTTTTTGGAAATTTTTAAACTGTCTATATTGCAGTTTTAACTCCATGAATGTCTTAATAATGATAAATGAAAAAACTTTAATAAATGGAGTATGACCATCAGACGCACGTATGTTGATTTATGCCTTCCGAAACTCGAGATTTCGTTTGAGGGCCTCGTTTTTGGAAATTTTCAAACTGTCTAATATTGCAGTTTTAACTCCATGAATGTCTTAATAATAATAAATGAAGAAGCTTTAATAAATGGATTATGACCATCAGACGCACGTATGTTGATTTATGCCTTCCGAAACTCGAGATTTCGTTTGATAGTCTCGGTTTTAGAAATTTTCAAACTGTCTAATATTGCAGTTTTAACTCCACGAATGTCTTAATAATGATAAATGAAGAAGCTTTAATAAATGGAGTATGACCATCAGACGCACGTATGTTGATTTATGCCTTCCGAAACTCGAAATTTCGTTTGAGGGCCTCGGTTTTTGAAAATTTTCAAACTGTCTAATATTGCAGTTTTAACTCCACGAATGTCTTAATAATGATAAATGAAGAAACTTTAATAAATGGAGTATGACAATCAGACGCACGTATGTTGATTTATGCCTTCCGAAACTCGAGATTTCGTTTGAGGGTCTCGGTTTTTGGAAATTTTAAAACTGTCTAATATTCCAGTTTTAACTCCACGAATGTCTTAATAATAATAAATGAAGAAACTTTAATAAATGGAGTATGACCATCAGACGCACGTATGTTGATTTATGCCTTCCAAACTCGAGATTTCGTTTGAGGGCTCGATTTTGGAAATTTTAGAACCGTCTAATATTGCGTTTTAACACCACGAATGTCTTAATAATGATAAATGAAGAAACTTTAATAAATGGTGTATGACCATCAGACGCACGTATGTTGATTTATGCCTTCCGAAAGTCGAGATTTCGTTTGAGAGCCTCGGTTTTGGAAATTTTAAAACTGTCTAATATTGCAGTTTTAACTCCACGAATGTCTTAATAATGATAAATGAAGAAACTTTAATAAATGGAGTATGACCATCAGACGCACGTATGTTGATTTATGCCTTCCGAAACTCGAGATATCGTTTGAGGTTGCGGTTTTGGAAATTTTTAAACTGTCTAATATTGCAGTTTTAACTCCACGAATGTCTTAATAATGATAAATGAAGAAACTTTAATAAATGGAGTATGATCATCAGACGCACGTATGTTGATTTATGCCTTCCGAAACTCGAGATTTCGTTTGATGGTCTCGGTTTTAGGAAATTTTTAAACTGTCTAATATTGCAGTTTTAACTCCTAAAAGTCTTAATAATGATAAATAAAGAGACTTTAATAAATGGAGTATGACCATCAGACGCACGTATGTTGATTTATGCCTTCCGAAACTCGAGATTTCGTTTGAGGGTCTAGGTTTTTGGAAATTTTTAAACTGTCTAATATTGCAGTTTTAACTCCATGAATGTCTTAATAATGATAAATGAAGAAGCTTTAATAAATGGAGTATGACCATCAGACGCACGTATGTTGATTTATGACTTCCGAAACTCGAAATTTCGTTTGAGGGCCTCGGTTTTTGGAAATTTTCAAACTGTCTAATATTGCAGTTTTAACTCCACGAATGTCTTAATAATGATAAATGAAGAAACTTTAATAAATGGAGTATGACAATCAGACGCACGTATGTTGATTTATGCCTTCCGAAACTCGAGATTTCGTTTGAGGGTCTCGGTTTTTGGAAATTTTAAAACTGTCTAATATTCCAGTTTTAACTCCACGAATGTCTTAATAATAATAAATGAAGAAACTTTAATAAATGGAGTATGACCATCAGACGCACGTATGTTGATTTATGCCTTCCGAAACTCGAGATTTCGTTTGAGGGCTCGATTTTTGGAAATTTTAGAACTGTCTAATATTGCAGTTTTAACACCACGAATGTCTTAATAATGATAAATGAAGAAACTTTAATAAATGGTGTATGACCATCAGACGCACGTATGTTGATTTATGCCTTCCGAAAGTCGAGATTTCGTTTGAGAGCCTCGGTTTTGGAAATTTTAAAACTGTCTAATATTGCAGTTTTAACTCCACGAATGTCTTAATAATGATAAATGAAGAAACTTTAATAAATGGAGTATGACCATCAGACGCACGTATGTTGATTTATGCCTTCCGAAACTCGAGATATCGTTTGAGGGTTGCGGTTTTTGAAAATTTTTAAACTGTCTAATATTGCAGTTTTAACTCCACGAATGTCTTAATAATGATAAATGAAGAAACTTTAATAAATGGAGTATGATCATCAGACGCACGTATGTTGATTTATGCCTTCCGAAACTCGAGATTTCGTTTGATGGTCTCGGTTTTAGGAAATTTTTAAACTGTCTAATATTACAGTTTTAACTCCTAAAAGTCTTAATAATGATAAATAAAGAGACTTTAATAAATGGAGTATGACCATCAGACGCACGTATGTTGATTTATGCCTTCCGAAACTCGAGATTTCGTTTGAGGGTCTAGGTTTTTGGAAATTTTTAAACTGTCTAATATTGCAGTTTTAACTCCATGAATGTCTTAATAATGATAAATGAAAAAGCTTTAATAAATGGAGTATGACCATCAGACTCACGTATGTTGATTTATGCCTTCCGAAACTCGAGATTTCGTTTGAGGGTCTCGGTTTTGGAAATTTTTAAACTGTCTATATTGCGCTTTAACTCCATGAATGTCTTAATAATGATAAATGAAAAAACTTTAATAAATGGAGTATGACCATCAGACGCACGTATGTTGATTTATGCCTTCCGAAACTCGAGATTTCGTTTGAGGGCCTCGTTTTTGGAAATTTTCAAACTGTCTAATATTGCAGTTTTAACTCCATGAATGTCTTAATAATAATAAATGAAGAAGCTTTAATAAATGGATTATGACCATCAGACGCACGTATGTTGATTTATGCCTTCCGAAACTCGAGATTTCGTTTGATGGTCTCGGTTTTAGGAAATTTTCAAACTGTCTAATATTGCAGTTTTAACTCCACGAATGTCTTAATAATGATAAATGAAGAAGCTTTAATAAATGGAGTATGACCATCAGACGCACGTATGTTGATTTATGCCTTCCGAAACTCGAGATTTCGTTTGAGGGTTGCGATTTTTGGAAATTTTAGAACTGTCTAATATTGAAGTTTTAACTCCACGAATGTCTTAATAATGATAAATGAAGAAACTTTAATAAATGGAGTATGACCATCAGACGCACGTATGTTGATTTATGCCTTCCGAAACTCGAGATTTCGTTTGAGGGTCTAGGTTTTTGGAAATTTTTAAACTGTCTAATATTGCAGTTTTAACTCCATGAATGTCTTAATAATGATAAATGAAAAAGCTTTAATAAATGGAGTATGACCATCAGACTCACGTATGTTGATTTATGCCTTCCGAAACTCGAGATTTCGTTTGAGGGTCTAGGTTTTTGGAAATTTTTAAACCTGTCTAATATTGCGCTTTTTAACTCCATGAATGTCTTAATAATGATAAATGAAAAAGCTTTAATAAATGGAGTATGACCATAAGACTCACGTATGTTGATTTATGCCTTCCGAAACTCGAGATTTCGTTTGAGGGTCTCGATTTTTAGAAATTTTTAAACTGTCTAATATTGCAGTTTTAACTCCATGAATGTCTTAATAATGATAAATGAAGAAGCTTTAATAAATGGAGTATGACCATCAGACGCACGTATGTTGATTTATGCCTTCCGAAACTCGAGATTTCGTTTGAGAGCCTCGTTTTTGGAAATTTTCAAACTGTCTAATATTGCAGTTTTAACTCCATGAATGTCTTAATAATAATAAATGAAGAAGCTTTAATAAATGGATTATGACCATCAGACGCACGTATGTTGATTTATGCCTTCCGAAACTCGAGATTTCGTTTGATGGTCTCGGTTTTTGGAAATTTTAAAACTGTCTAATATTGCAGTTTTAACTCCACGAATGTCTTAATAATGATAAATGAAGAAGCTTTAATAAATGGAGTATGACCATCAGACGCACGTATGTTGATTTATGCCTTCCGAAACTCGAGATTTCGTTTGATGGTCTCGGTTTTTGGAAATTTTTAAACTGTCTAATATTGTAGTTTTAACTCCACGAATGTCTTAATAATGATAAATGAAGAAACTTTAATAAATGGAGTATGATCATCAGACGCACGTATGTTGATTTATGCCTTCCGAAACTCGAGATTTCGTTTGATGGTCTCGGTTTTAGGAAATTTTTAAACTGTCTAATATTGCAGTTTTAACTCCACGAATGTCTTAATAATGATAAATGAAGAAACTTTAATAAATGGAGTATGATCATCAGACGCACGTATGTTGATTTATGCCTTCCGAAACTTGAGATTTCGTTTGATGGTCTCGGTTTTAGGAAATTTTTAAACTGTCTAATATTGCAGTTTTAACTCCTAAAAGTCTTAATAATGATAAATAAAGAGACTTTAATAAATGGAGTATGACCATCAGACGCACGTATGTTGATTTATGCCTTCCGAAACTCGAGATTTCGTTTGAGGGTCTAGGTTTTTGGAAATTTTTAAACTGTCTAATATTGCAGTTTTAACTCCATGAATGTCTTAATAATGATAAATGAAAAAACTTTAATAAATGGAGTATGACCATAAGACTCACGTATGTTGATTTATGCCTTCCGAAACTCGAGATTTCGTTTGAGGGTCTCGATTTTTAGAAATTTTTAAACTGTCTAATATTGCGCTTTAACTCCATGAATGTCTTAATAATGATAAATGAAGAAGCTTTAATAAATGGAGTATGACCATCAGACTCACGTATGTTGATTTATGCCTTCCGAAACTCGAGATTTTGTTTGAGGGTCTCGGTTTTTGAAAATTTTTAAACTGTCTATATTGCAGTTTTAACTCCATGAATGTCTTAATAATGATAAATGAAAAAACTTTAATAAATGGAGTATGACCATCAGACGCACGTATGTTGATTTATGCCTTCCGAAACTCGAGATTTCGTTTGAGGGCCTCGTTTTTGGAAATTTTCAAACTGTCTAATATTGCAGTTTTAACTCCATGAATGTCTTAATAATAATAAATGAAGAAGCTTTAATAAATGGATTATGACCATCAGACGCACGTATGTTGATTTATGCCTTCCGAAACTCGAGATTTCGTTTGATGGTCTCGGTTTTAGGAAATTTTCAAACTGTCTAATATTGCGCTTTAACTCCACGAATGTCTTAATAATGATAAATGAAGAAGCTTTAATAAATGGAGTATGACCATCGAGGCGCACGTATGTTGATTTATGCCTTCCAAACTCGAGATTTCGTTTGAGGGTCATGCGATTTTTGGAAATTTTAAAATTGTCTAATATTGCGCTTTAACTCCAAATGTCTTAATAATGATAAATGAAGAAACTTTAATAAATGGAGTATGACCATCAGACGCACGTATGTTGATTTATGCCTTCCGAAACTCGAGATTTCGTTTGAGGGTCTCGGTTTTTGGAAATTTTTAAACTATCTAATATTGCAGTTTTAACTCCATGAATGTCTTAATAATGATAAATGAAAAAGCTTTAATAAATGGAGTATGACCATAAGACTCACGTATGTTGATTTATGCCTTCCGAAACTCGAGATTTCGTTTGAGGGTCTCGATTTTTAGAAATTTTTAAACTGTCTAATATTGCAGTTTTAACTTCATGAATGTCTTAATAATGATAAATGAAGAAGCTTTAATAAATGGAGTATGACCATCAGACTCACGTATGTTGATTTATGCCTTCCGAAACTCGAGATTTCGTTTGAGGGTCTCGGTTTTGGAAATTTTAAAACTGTCTATATTGCAGTTTTAACTCCATGAATGTCTTAATAATGATAAATGAAAAAACTTTAATAAATGGAGTATGACCATCAGACGCACGTATGTTGATTTATGCCTTCCGAAACTCGAGATTTCGTTTGAGGGCCTCGTTTTTGGAAATTTTCAAACTGTCTAATATTGCGCTTTAACTCCATGAATGTCTTAATAATAATAAATGAAGAAGCTTTAATAAATGGATTATGACCATCAGACGCACGTATGTTGATTTATGCCTTCCGAAACTCGAGATTTCGTTTGATGGTCTCGGTTTTAGGAAATTTTTAAACTGTCTAATATTGCAGTTTTAACTCCACGAATGTCTTAATAATGATAAATGAAGAAGCTTTAATAAATGGAGTATGACCATCAGACGCACGTATGTTGATTTATGCCTTCCGAAACTCGAGACTTCGTTTGAGGGTTGCGATTTTGGAAATTTTAAAACTGTCTAATATTGCGTTTTAACTCCACGAATGTCTTAATAATGATAAATGAAGAAACTTTAATAAATGGAGTATGACCATCAGACGCACGTATGTTGATTTATGCCTTCCGAAACTCGAGATTTCGTTTGAGAGTTGCGATTTTTGGAAATTTTAAAACTGTCTAATATTGCAGTTTTAACTCCACGAATGTCTTAATAATGATAAATGAAGAAACTTTAATAAATGGAGTATGACCATCAGACGCACGTATGTTGATTTATGCCTTCCGAAAGTCGATATTTCGTTTAACGGCCTCGGTTTTGGGAAATTTTCAAACTGTCTAATATTGCAGTTTTAACTCCATGAATATCTTAATAATGATAAATTAAGAAACTTTAATAAATGGAGTATGACCATCAGACGCACGTATGTTGATTTATGCCTTCCGAAACTCGAGATTTCGTTTGAGGGCCTCGTTTTTGGAAATTTTCAAACTGTCTAATATTGCAGTTTTAACTCCATGAATGTCTTAATAATAATAAATGAAGAAGCTTTAATAAATGGATTATGACCATCAGACGCACGTATGTTGATTTATGCCTTCCGAAACTCGAGATTTCGTTTGATGGTCTCGGTTTTAGGAAATTTTCAAACTCTAATATTGCGCTTTTAACTCCACGAATGTCTTAATAATGATAAATGAAGAAGCTTTAATAAATGGAGTATGACCATCAGACGCACGTATGTTGATTTACGCCTTCCGAAACTCGAGATTTCGTTTGAGGGTTGCGATTTTTGGAAATTTTAAAACTGTCTAATATTGCAGTTTTAACTCCACGAATGTCTTAATAATGATAAATGAAGAAACTTTAATAAATGGAGTATGACCATCAGACGCACGTATGTTGATTTATGCCTTCCGAAACTCGAGATTTCGTTTGAGGGCTCGTTTTTTGGAAATTTTAAAACTGCCTAATATTGCAGTTTTAACTCCACGAATGTCTTAATAATGATAAATGAAGAAACTTTAATAAATGGAGTATGACCATCAGACTCACGTATGTTGATTTATGCCTTCCGAAACTCGAGATTTCGTTTAAGGGTCTCGGTTTTTGGAAATTTTCAAACTGTCTAATATTGCAGTTTTAACTACACGATTGTCTTAATAATGATAAATGAAGATACTTTAATAAATGGAGTATGACCATTAGACGCACGTATGTTGATTTATGTCTTCCGAAACTCGAGATTTCGTTTAAGGGTCTCGGTTTTAGAAAATTTTCAAACTGTCTAATATTGCAGTTTTAACTACGCGAATGTCTTAATAATGATAAATGAAGAAACTTTAATAAATGGAGT
This sequence comes from Silene latifolia, assembly GCF_048544455.1. NCBI lineage: Eukaryota > Viridiplantae > Streptophyta > Magnoliopsida > Caryophyllales > Caryophyllaceae > Silene > Silene latifolia. Next base: position 88,038 of record NW_027413199.1, on the reverse strand, counting down.
ATTACCATCTGACGCACGTATGTTGATTTATGCCTTCCGAAACTCGAGATTTGGTTTGAGGGCCTCGGTTTTTGGAAATTTTCAAACTGTCTAATATTGCAGTTTTAACTCCACGAATGTCTTAATAATGATAAATGAAGAAACTTTAATAAATGGAGTATGACCATCAGACGCACGTATGTTGATTTATGCCTTCCGAAAGTCGAGATTTCGTTTAACGGCCTCGGTTTTGGGAAATTTTCAAACTGTCTAATATTGCAGTTTTAACTCCATGAATATCTTAATAATGATAAATGAAGAAACTTTAATAAATGGAGTATGACCATCAGACGCACGTATGTTGATTTATGCCTTCCGAAACTCGAGATTTCGTTTGAGGGTCTCGGTTTTTGGAAATTTTTAAACTGTCTAATATTGCAGTTTTAACTCCATGAATGTCTTAATAATGATAAATGAAAAAGCTTTAATAAATGGAGTATGACCATAAGACTCACGTATGTTGATTTATGCCTTCCGAAACTCGAGATTTCGTTTGAGGGTCTCGATTTTTAGAAATTTTTAAACTGTCTAATATTGTAGTTTTAACTCCATGAATGTCTTAATAATGATAAATGAAGAAGCTTTAATAAATGGAGTATGACCATCAGACGCACGTATGTTGATTTATGCCTTCCGAAACTCGAGATTTCGTTTGAGGGTTGCGATTTTTGGAAATTTTAAAACTGTCTAATATTGCAGTTTTAACTCCACGAATGTCTTAATAATGATAAATGAAGAAACTTTAATAAATGGAGTATGACCATCAGACGCACGTATGTTGATTTATGCCTTCCGAAAGTCGAGATTTCGTTTAACGGCCTCGGTTTTGGGAAATTTTCAAACTGTCTAATATTGCAGTTTTAACTCCATGAATATCTTAATAATGATAAATTAAGAAACTTTAATAAATGGAGTATGACCATCAGACGCACGTATGTTGATTTATGCCTTCCGAAACTCGAGATTTCGTTTGAGGGCCTCGTTTTTGGAAATTTTCAAACTGTCTAATATTGCAGTTTTAACTCCATGAATGTCTTAATAATAATAAATGAATAAGCTTTAATAAATGGATTATGACCATCAGACGCACGTATGTTGATTTATGCCTTCCGAAACTCGAGATTTCGTTTGATGGTCTCGGTTTTAGGAAATTATCAAACTGTCTAATATTGCAGTTTTAACTCCACGAATGTCTTAATAATGATAAATGAAGAAGCTTTAATAAATGGAGTATGACCATCGACGGCACGTATGTTGATTTATGCCTTCCGAAACTCGAGATTTCGTTTGAGGGTTGCGATTTTTGGAAATTTTAAAACTGTCTAATATTGCGCTTTAACTCCACGAATGTCTTAATAATGATAAATGAAGAAACTTTAATAAATGGAGTATGACCATCCGACGCACGTATGTTGATTTATGCCTTCCGAAACTCGAGATTTCGTTTGAGGGTCTCGGTTTTGGAAATTTTTAAACTGTCTAATATTGCGCTTTAACTCCATGAATGTCTTAATAATGATAAATGAAAAAGCTTTAATAAATGGAGTATGACCATCGACGACGTATGTTGATTTATGCCTTCCGAAACTCGAGATTTCGTTTGAGGGTTGCGATTTTTGGAAATTTTAAAACTGTCTAATATTGCAGTTTTAACTCCACGAATGTCTTAATAATGATAAATGAAGAAACTTTAATAAATGGAGTATGACCATCCGACGCACGTATGTTGATTTATGCCTTCCGAAACTCGAGATTTCGTTTGAGGGTCTCGGTTTTGGAAACTTTTAAACTGTCTAATATTGCGCTTTAACTCCATGAATGTCTTAATAATGATAAATGAAAAAGCTTTAATAAATGGAGTATGACCATAAGACTCACGTATGTTGATTTATGCCTTCCGAAACTCGAGATTTCGTTTGAGGGTCTCGATTTTTAGAAATTTTTAAACTGTCTAATATTGCAGTTTTAACTCCATGAATGTCTTAATAATGATAAATGAAGAAGCTTTAATAAATGGAGTATGACCATCGACTCACGTATGTTGATTTATGCCTTCCAAACTCGAGATTTCGTTTGAGGTCTCGGTTTTGGAAATTTTTAAACCGTCTATATTGCGCTTTTAACTCCATGAATGTCTTAATAATGATAAATGAAAAAACTTTAATAAATGGAGTATGACCATCAGACGCACGTATGTTGATTTATGCCTTCCGAAACTCGAGATTTCGTTTGAGGGCCTCGTTTTTGGAAATTTTCAAACTGTCTAATATTGCAGTTTTAACTCCATGAATGTCTTAATAATAATGAATGAATAAGCTTTAATAAATGGATTATGACCATCAGACGCACATATGTTGATTTATGCCTTCCGAAACTCGAGATTTCGTTTGATGGTCTCGGTTTTAGGAAATTTTCAAACTGTCTAATATTGCAGTTTTAACTCCACGAATGTCTTAATAATGATAAATGAAGAAGCTTTAATAAATGGAGTATGACCATCAGACGCACGTATGTTGATTTATGCCTTCCGAAACTCGAGATTTCGTTTGAGGGTTGCGATTTTTGGAAATTTTAAAACTGTCTAATATTGCAGTTTTAACTCCACGAATGTCTTAATAATGATAAATGAAGAAACTTTAATAAATGAAGTATGACCATCAGACGCACGTATGTTGATTTATGCCTTCCGAAACTCGAGATTTTCGTTTGAGGGCTCGTTTTTTGGAAATTTTAAAACGGCCTAATATTGCGTTTTAACTCCACGAATGTCTTAATAATGATAAATGAAGAAACTTTAATAAATGGAGTATGACCATCGGACGCACGTATGTTGATTTATGCCTTCCGAAACTCGAGATTTCGTTTGAGGGCCTCGGTTTTGGAAATTTTCAAACCTCTAATATTGCGTTTTAACTCCACGAATGTCTTAATAATGATAAATGAAGAAACTTTAATAAATGGAGTATGACCATCCGACGCACGTATGTTGATTTATGCCTTCCGAAACTCGAGATTTCGTTTGAGAGTTGCGATTTTTGGAAAATTTAAAACTGTCTAATATTGCACTTTTAACTCCACGAATGTCTTAATAATGATAAATGAAGAAACTTTAATAAATGGAGTATGACCATGAGACGCACGTATGTTGATTTATGCCTTCCGAAACTCGAGATTTCGTTTGTGGGTCTCGGTTTTGGAAATTTTTAAACTGTCTAATATTGCAGTTTTAACTCCATGAATGTCTTAATAATGATAAATGAAAAAGCTTTAATAAATGGAGTATGACCATAAGACTCACGTATGTTGATTTATGCCTTCCGAAACTCGAGATTTCGTTTGAGGGTCTCGATTTTTAGAAATTTTTAAACTGTCTAATATTGCAGTTTTAACTCCATGAATGTCTTAATAATGATAAATGAAGAAGCTTTAATAAATGGAGTATGACCATCGACGACGTATGTTGATTTATGCCTTCCGAAACTCGAGATTTCGTTTGAGGGTTGCGATTTTGGAAATTTTCAAACTGTCTAATATTGCAGTTTTAACTCCACGAATGTCTTAATAATGATAAATGAAGAAACTTTAATAAATGGAGTATGACCATCAGACGCACGTATGTTGATTTATGCCTTCCGAAAGTCGAGATTTCGTTTAACGGCCTCGGTTTTGGGAAATTTTCAAACCTGTCTAATATTGCGTTTAACTCCATGAATATCTTAATAATGATAAATGAAGAAACTTTAATAAATGGAGTATGACCATCGACGACGTATGTTGATTTATGCCTTCCGAAACTCGAGATTTCGTTTGTGGGTCTCGGTTTTGGAAATTTTTAAACTGTCTAATATTGCAGTTTTAACTCCATGAATGTCTTAATAATGATAAATGAAAAAGCTTTAATAAATGGAGTATGACCATTAGACTCACGTATGTTGATTTATGCCTTCCGAAACTCGAGATTTCGTTTGAGGGTCTCGATTTTTAGAAATTTTTAAACTGTCTAATATTGTAGTTTTAACTCCATGAATGTCTTAATAATGATAAATGAAGAAGCTTTAATAAATGGAGTATGACCATCCGACGCACGTATGTTGATTTATGCCTTCCGAAACTCGAGATTTCGTTTGAGGGTCATGCGATTTTTGGAAATTTTCAAACTGTCTAATATTGCCGTTTTAACTCCACGAATGTCTTAATAATGATAAATGAAGAAACTTTAATAAATGGAGTATGACCATCAGACGCACGTATGTTGATTTATGCCTTCCGAAAGTCGAGATTTCGTTTAACGGCCTCGGTTTTGGGAAATTTTCAAACTGTCTAATATTGCGCTTTTAACTCCATGAATATCTTAATAATGATAAATTAAGAAACTTTAATAAATGGAGTATGACCATCAGACGCACGTATGTTGATTTATGCCTTCCGAAACTCGAGATTTCGTTTGAGGGCCTCGTTTTGGAAATTTTCAAACTGTCTAATATTGCGCTTTAACTCCATGAATGTCTTAATAATAATAAATGAAGAAGCTTTAATAAATGGATTATGACCATCAGACGCACGTATGTTGATTTATGCCTTCCGAAACTCGAGATTTCGTTTGATGGTCTCGGTTTTAGGAAATTTTCAAACCGTCTAATATTGCGCTTTAACTCCACGAATGTCTTAATAATGATAAATGAAGAAGCTTTAATAAATGGAGTATGACCATCAGACGCACGTATGTTGATTTATGCCTTCCGAAACTCGAGATTTCGTTTGAGGGTTGCGATTTTTGGAAATTTTAAAACTGTCTAATATTGCAGTTTTAACTCCACGAATGTCTTAATAATGATAAAAGAAGAAACTTTAATAAATGGAGTATGACCATCAGACGCACGTATGTTGATTTATGCCTTCCGAAACTCGAGATTTCGTTTGAGGGCTCGTTTTTTGGAAATTTTAAAAACTGCAAATATTGCAGTTTTAACTCCACGAATGTTTTAATAATGATAAATGAAGAAACTTTAATAAATGGAGTATGACCATCAGACTCACGTATGTTGATTTATGCCTTCCGAAACTCGAGATTTCGTTTGAGGGCCTCGGTTTTTGGAAATTTTCAAACTGTCTAATATTGCAGTTTTAACTCCACGAATGTCTTAATAATGATAAATGAAGAAGCTTTAATAAATGGAGTATGACCATCAGACGCACGTATGTTGATTTATGCCTTCCGAAACTCGAGATTTCGTTTGAGGGTTGCGATTTTTGGAAATTTTAAAACTGTCTAATATTGCAGTTTTAACTCCACGAATGTCTTAATAATGATAAATGAAGAAACTTTAATAAATGGAGTATGACCATCAGACGCACGTATGTTGATTTATGCTTTCCGAAACTCGAGATTTCGTTTGAGGGTCTCGGTTTTTGGAAATTTTTAAACTCTCTAATATTGCGCTTTAACTACATGAATGTCTTAATAATGATAAATGAAAAAGCTTTAATAAATGGAGTATGACCATAAGACTCACGTATGTTGATTTATGCCTTCCGAAACTCGAGATTTCGTTTGAGGGTCTCGATTTTTAGAAATTTTTAAACTGTCTAATATTGCGCTTTAACTCCACGAATGTCTTAATAATGATAAATGAAGAAGCTTTAATAAATGGAGTATGACCATCAGACGCACGTATGTTGATTTATGCCTTCCTAAACTCGAGATTTCGTTTGAGGGTTGCGATTTTTGGAAATTTTAAAACTGTCTAATATTGCGCTTTAACTCCACGAATGTCTTAATAATGATAAATGAAGAAACTTTAATAAATGGAGTATGACCATCAGACGCACGTATGTTGATTTATGCCTTCCGAAACTCGAGATTTCGTTTGAGGGCTCGTTTTTTGGAAATTTTAAAACGGCCTAATATTGCAGTTTTAACTCCACGAATGTCTTAATAATGATAAATGAAGAAACTTTAATAAATGGAGTATGACCATCAGACTCACGTATGTTGATTTATGCCTTCCGAAACTCGAGATTTCGTTTGAGGGCCTCGGTTTTTGGAAATTTTCAAACTGTCTAATATTGCAGTTTTAACTCCACGAATGTCTTAATAATGATAAATGAAGAAGCTTTAATAAATGGAGTATGACCATCAGACGCACGTATGTTGATTTATGTCTTCCGAAACTCGAGATTTCGTTTGAGGGTTGCGATTTTTGGAAATTTTAAAACTGTCTAATATTGCAGTTTTAACTCCACGAATATCTTAATAATGATAAATGAAGAAACTTTAATAAATGGAGTATGACCATCAGACGCACGTATGTTGATTTATGCCTTCCGAAACTCGAGATTTCGTTTGAGGGTCTCGGTTTTTGGAAATTTTTAAACTGTCTAATATTGCGCTTTTAACTCCATGAATGTCTTAATAATGATAAATGAAAAAGCTTTAATAAATGGAGTATGACCATAAGACTCACGTATGTTGATTTATGCCTTCCGAAACTCGAGATTTCGTTTGAGGGTCTCGATTTTTAGAAATTTTTAAACTGTCTAATATTGCGCTTTAACTCCATGAATGTCTTAATAATGATAAATGAAGAAGCTTTAATAAATGGAGTATGACCATCAGACGCACGTATGTTGATTTATGCCTTCCGAAACTCGAGATTTCGTTTGAGGGTTGCGATTTTTGGAAATTTTAAAACTGTCTAATATTGCAGTTTTAACTCCACGAATGTCTTAATAATGATAAATGAAGAAACTTTAATAAATGGAGTATGACCATCAGACGCACGTATGTTGATTTATGCCTTCCGAAAGTCGAGATTTCGTTTAACGGCCTCGGTTTTGGGAAATTTTCAAACTGTCTAATATTGCGCTTTAACTCCATGAATATCTTAATAATGATAAATGAAGAAACTTTAATAAATGGAGTATGACCATCCGACGCACGTATGTTGATTTATGCCTTCCGAAACTCGAGATTTCGTTTGAGGGTCTCGGTTTTGGAAATTTTTAAACTGTCTAATATTGCAGTTTTAACTCCATGAATGTCTTAATAATGATAAATGAAAAAGCTTTAATAAATGGAGTATGACCATAAGACTCACGTATGTTGATTTATGCCTTCCGAAACTCGAGATTTCGTTTGAGGGTCTCGATTTTTAGAAATTTTTAAACTGTCTAATATTGCAGTTTTAACTCCATGAATGTCTTAATAATGATAAATGAAGAAGCTTTAATAAATGGAGTATGACCATCAGACGCACGTATGTTGATTTATGCCTTCCGAAACTCGAGATTTCGTTTGAGGGTTGCGATTTTTGGAAATTTTAAAACTGTCTAATATTGCAGTTTTAACTCCACGAATGTCTTAATAATGATAAATGAAGAAACTTTAATAAATGGAGTATGACCATCGACGCACGTACGTATTTGATTTATGCCTTCCGAAAGTCGAGATTTCGTTTAACGGCCTCGGTTTTGGGAAATTTTCAAACTGTCTAATATTGCAGTTTTAACTCCATGAATATCTTAATAATGATAAATGAAGAAACTTTAATAAATGGAGTATGACCATCAGACGCACGTATGTTGATTTATGCCTTCCGAAACTCGAGATTTCGTTTGAGGGTCTCGGTTTTTGGAAATTTTTAAACTGTCTAATATTGCAGTTTTAACTCCATGAATGTCTTAATAATGATAAATGAAAAAGCTTTAATAAATGGAGTATGACCATTAGACTCACGTATGTTGATTTATGCCTTCCGAAACTCGAGATTTCGTTTGAGGGTCTCGATTTTTAGAAATTTTTAAACTGTCTAATATTGTAGTTTTAACTCCATGAATGTCTTAATAATGATAAATGAAGAAGCTTTAATAAATGGAGTATGACCATCAGACGCACGTATGTTGATTTATGCCTTCCGAAACTCGAGATTTCGTTTGAGAGTTGCGATTTTTGGAAAATTTAAAACTGTCTAATATTGCACTTTTAACTCCACGAATGTCTTAATAATGATAAATGAAGAAACTTTAATAAATGGAGTATGACCATCGACGCGCGTATGTTGATTTATGCCTTCCGAAAGTCGAGATTTCGTTTAACGGCCTCGGTTTTGGGAAATTTTCAAACTGTCTAATATTGCAGTTTTAACTCCATGAATATCTTAATAATGATAAATTAAGAAACTTTAATAAATGGAGTATGACCATCAGACGCACGTATGTTGATTTATGCCTTCCGAAACTCGAGATTTCGTTTGAGGGCCTCGTTTTTGGAAATTTTCAAACTGTCTAATATTGCGCTTTAACTCCATGAATGTCTTAATAATAATAAATGAAGAAGCTTTAATAAATGGATTATGACCATCAGACGCACGTATGTTGATTTATGCCTTCCGAAACTCGAGATTTCGTTTGATGGTCTCGGTTTTAGGAAATTTTCAAACTGTCTAATATTGCAGTTTTAACTCCACGAATGTCTTAATAATGATAAATGAAGAAGCTTTAATAAATGGAGTATGACCATCAGACGCACGTATGTTGATTTATGCCTTCCGAAACTCGAGATTTCGTTTGAGGGTTGCGATTTTTGGAAATTTTAAAACTGTCTAATATTGCAGTTTTAACTCCACGAATGTCTTAATAATGATAAAAGAAGAAACTTTAATAAATGGAGTATGACCATCAGACGCACGTATGTTGATTTATGCCTTCCGAAACTCGAGATTTCGTTTGAGGCTCGTTTTTTGGAAATTTTAAAACTGCCTAATATTGCAGTTTTAACTCCACGAATGTTTTAATAATGATAAATGAAGAAACTTTAATAAATGGAGTATGACCATCAGACTCACGTATGTTGATTTATGCCTTCCGAAACTCGAGATTTCGTTTGAGGGCCTCGGTTTTTGGAAATTTTCAAACTGTCTAATATTGCAGTTTTAACTCCACGAATGTCTTAATAATGATAAATGAAGAAGCTTTAATAAATGGAGTATGACCATCAGACGCACGTATGTTGATTTATGCCTTCCGAAACTCGAGATTTCGTTTGAGGGTTGCGATTTTTGGAAATTTTAAAACTGTCTAATATTGCAGTTTTAACTCCATGAATGTCTTAATAATGATAAATGAAAAAGCTTTAATAAATGGAGTATGACCATAAGACTCACGTATGTTGATTTATGCCTTCCGAAACTCGAGATTTCGTTTGAGGGTCTCGATTTTTAGAAATTTTTAAACTGTCTAATATTGCAGTTTTAACTCCATGAATGTCTTAATAATGATAAATGAAGAAGCTTTAATAAATGGAGTATGACCATCAGACGCACGTATGTTGATTTATGCCTTCCAAACTCGAGATTTCGTTTGAGGGTCATGCGATTTTTGGAAATTTTCAAACTGTCTAATATTGCCGTTTTAACTCCACGAATGTCTTAATAATGATAAATGAAGAAACTTTAATAAATGGAGTATGACCATCCGACGCACGTATGTTGATTTATGCCTTCCGAAACTCGAGATTTCGTTTGAGGGTCTCGGTTTTTGGAAATTTTTAAACCTGTCTAATATTGCGTTTAACTCCATGAATGTCTTAATAATGATAAATGAAAAAGCTTTAATAAATGGAGTATGACCATAAGACTCACGTATGTTGATTTATGCCTTCCGAAACTCGAGATTTCGTTTGAGGGTCTCGGTTTTTGGAAATTTTAAAACTGTCTAATATTGCAGTTTTAACTCCACGAATGTCTTAATAATGATAAATGAAGAAACTTTAATAAATGGAGTATGACCATCAGACGCACGTATGTTGATTTATGCTTTCCGAAACTCGAGATTTCGTTTGAGGGTCTCGGTTTTTGGAAATTTTTAAACTGTCTAATATTGCAGTTTTAACTCCATGAATGTCTTAATAATGATAAATGAAGAAACTTTAATAAATGGTGTATGACCATCAGACGCACGTATGTTGATTTATGCCTTCCTAAACTCGAGATTTCGTTTGAGGGTTGCGATTTTTGGAAATTTTAAAACTGTCTAATATTGACGTTTTAACTCCACGAATGTCTTAATAATGATAAATGAAGAAACTTTAATAAATGGAGTATGACCATCAGACGCACGTATGTTGATTTATGCCTTCCGAAAGTCGAGATTTCGTTTAACGGCCTCGGTTTTGGGAAATTTTCAAACTGTCTAATATTGCGCTTTTAACTCCATGAATATCTTAATAATGATAAATTAAGAAACTTTAATAAATGGAGTATGACCATCAGACGCACGTATGTTGATTTATGCCTTCCGAAACTCGAGATTTCGTTTGAGGGCCTCGTTTTTGGAAATTTTCAAACTGTCTAATATTGCAGTTTTAACTCCATGAATGTCTTAATAATAATAAATGAAGAAGCTTTAATTAATGGATTATGACCATCAGACGCACGTATGTTGATTTATGCCTTCCGAAACTCGAGATTTCGTTTGATGGTCTCGGTTTTAGGAAATTTTCAAACTGTCTAATATTGCAGTTTTAACTCCACGAATGTCTTAATAATGATAAATGAAGAAGCTTTAATAAATGGAGTATGACCATCAGACGCACGTATGTTGATTTATGTCTTCCGAAACTCGAGATTTCGTTTGAGGGTTGCGATTTTTGGAAATTTTAAAACTGTCTAATATTTAACTCCACGAATGTCTTAATAATGATAAATGAAGAAACTTTAATAAATGGAGTATGACCATCAGACGCACGTATGTTGATTTATGCCTTCCGAAACTCGAGATTTCGTTTGAGGGCTCGTTTTTTGGAAATTTTAAAACTGCCTAATATTGCAGTTTTAACTCCACGAATGTTTTAATAATGATAAATGAAGAAACTTTAATAAATGGAGTATGACCATCAGACTCACGTATGTTGATTTATGCCTTCCGAAACTCGAGATTTCGTTTGAGGGCCTCGGTTTTTGGAAATTTTAAAACTGTCTAATATTGCAGTTTTAACTCCACGAATGTCTTAATAATGATAAATGAAGAAGCTTTAATAAATGGAGTATGACCATCAGACGCACGTATGTTGATTTATGCCTTCCGAAACTCGAGATTTCGTTTGAGGGTTGCGATTTTTGGAAATTTTAAAACTGTCTAATATTGCAGTTTTAACTCCACGAATGTCTTAATAATGATAAATGAAGAAACTTTAATAAATGGAGTATGACCATCAGACGCACGTATGTTGATTTATGCCTTCCGAAACTCGAGATTTCGTTTGTGGGTCTCGGTTTTGGAAATTTTTAAACTGTCTAATATTGCAGTTTTAACTCCATGAATGTCTTAATAATGATAAATGAAAAAGCTTTAATAAATGGAGTATGACCATAAGACTCACGTATGTTGATTTATGCCTTCCGAAACTCGAGATTTCGTTTGAGGGTCTCGATTTTTAGAAATTTTTAAACTGTCTAATATTGCAGTTTTAACTCCATGAATGTCTTAATAATGATAAATGAAGAAGCTTTAATAAATGGAGTATGACCATCAGACGCACGTATGTTGATTTATGCCTTCCGAAACTCGAGATTTCGTTTGAGGGTTGCGATTTTTGGAAATTTTAAAACTGTCTAATATTGCAGTTTTAACTCCACGAATGTCTTAATAATGATAAAAGAAGAAACTTTAATAAATGGAGTATGACCATCAGACGCACGTATGTTGATTTATGCCTTCCGAAACTCGAGATTTCGTTTGAGGGCTCGTTTTTTGGAAATTTTAAAACTGCCTAATATTGCGTTTAACTCCACGAATGTTTTAATAATGATAAATGAAGAAACTTTAATAAATGGAGTATGACCATCAGACTCACGTATGTTGATTTATGCCTTCCGAAACTCGAGATTTCGTTTGAGGGCCTCGGTTTTTGGAAATTTTCAAACTGTCTAATATTGCAGTTTTAACTCCACGAATGTCTTAATAATGATAAATGAAGAAGCTTTAATAAATGGAGTATGACCATCAGACGCACGTATGTTGATTTATGCCTTCCGAAACTCGAGATTTCGTTTGAGGGTTGCGATTTTTGGAAATTTTCAAACTGTCTAATATTGACGTTTTAACTCCACGAATGTCTTAATAATGATAAATGAAGAAACTTTAATAAATGGAGTATGACCATCAGACGCACGTATGTTGATTTATGCTTTCCGAAACTCGAGATTTCGTTTGAGGGTCTCGGTTTTTGGAAATTTTTAAACTGTCTAATATTGCAGTTTTAACTCCATGAATGTCTTAATAATGATAAATGAAAAAGCTTTAATAAATGGAGTATGACCATAAGACTCACGTATGTTGATTTATGCCTTCCGAAACTCGAGATTTCGTTTGAGGGTCTCGATTTTTAGAAATTTTTAAACTGTCTAATATTGCAGTTTTAACTCCATGAATGTCTTAATAATGATAAATGAAGAAGCTTTAATAAATGGAGTATGACCATCAGACGCACGTATGTTGATTTATGCCTTCCGAAACTCGAGATTTCGTTTGAGGGTTGCGATTTTTGGAAATTTTCAAACTGTCTAATATTGACGTTTTAACTCCACGAATGTCTTAATAATGATAAATGAAGAAACTTTAATAAATGGAGTATGACCATCCGACGCACGTATGTTGATTTATGCCTTCCGAAACTCGAGATTTCGTTTGAGGGTCTCGGTTTTTGGAAATTTTTAAAATGTCTAATATTGCGCTTTAACTCCATGAATGTCTTAATAATGATAAATGAAAAAGCTTTAATAAATGGAGTATGACCATAAGACTCACGTATGTTGATTTATGCCTTCCGAAACTCGAGATTTCGTTTGAGGGTCTCGATTTTTAGAAATTTTTAAACTGACTAATATTGCAGTTTTAACTCCACGAATGTCTTAATAATGATAAATGAAGAAACTTTAATAAATGGAGTATGACCATCAGACGCACGTATGTTGATTTATGCCTTCCGAAACTCGAGATTTCGTTTGAGGGCTCGTTTTTTGGAAATTTTAAAACTGCCTAATATTGCAGTTTTAACTCCACGAATGTCTTAATAATGATAAATGAAGAAACTTTAATAAATGGTGTATGACCATCAGACGCACGTATGTTGATTTATGCCTTCCTAAACTCGAGATTTCGTTTGAGGGTTGCGATTTTTGGAAATTTTAAAACTGTCTAATATTGCAGTTTTAACTCCACGAATGTCTTAATAATGATAAATGAAGAAACTTTAATAAATGGAGTATGACCATCAGACGCACGTATGTTGATTTATGCCTTCCGAAAGTCGAGATTTCGTTTAACGGCCTCGGTTTTGGGAAATTTTCAAACTGTCTAATATTGCAGTTTTAACTCCATGAATATCTTAATAATGATAAATTAAGAAACTTTAATAAATGGAGTATGACCATCAGACGCACGTATGTTGATTTATGCCTTCCAAACTCGAGATTTCGTTTGAGGGCCTCGTTTTTTGGAAATTTTCAAACCGTCTAATATTGCGCTTTAACTCCATGAATGTCTTAATAATAATAAATGAAGAAGCTTTAATTAATGGATTATGACCATCAGACGCACGTATGTTGATTTATGCCTTCCGAAACTCGAGATTTCGTTTGATGGTCTCGGTTTTAGGAAATTTTCAAACTGTCTAATATTGCAGTTTTAACTCCACGAATGTCTTAATAATGATAAATGAAGAAGCTTTAATAAATGGAGTATGACCATCAGACGCACGTATGTTGATTTATGCCTTCCTAAACTCGAGATTTCGTTTGAGGGTTGCGATTTTTGGAAATTTTAAAACCTGTCTAATATTGCGCTTTTTTAACTCCACGAATGTCTTAATAATGATAAATGAAGAAACTTTAATAAATGGAGTATGACCATCAGACGCACGTATGTTGATTTATGCCTTCCGAAACTCGAGATTTCGTTTGAGGGCTCGTTTTTTGAAATTTTAAAACTGCCTAATATTGCAGTTTTAACTCCACGAATGTTTTAATAATGATAAATGAAGAAACTTTAATAAATGGAGTATGACCATCAGACTCACGTATGTTGATTTATGCCTTCCGAAACTCGAGATTTCGTTTGAGGGCCTCGGTTTTGGAAATTTTAAAACTGTCTAATATTGCACTTTTAACTCCACGAATGTCTTAATAATGATAAATGAAGAAGCTTTAATAAATGGAGTATGACCATCAGACGCACGTATGTTGATTTATGCCTTCCGAAACTCGAGATTTCGTTTGAGGGTTGCGATTTTTGGAAATTTTAAAACTGTCTAATATTGCAGTTTTAACTCCACGAATGTCTTAATAATGATAAATGAAGAAACTTTAATAAATGGAGTATGACCATCAGACGCACGTATGTTGATTTATGCCTTCCGAAACTCGAGATTTCGTTTGAGGGTCTCGTTTTTGGAAATTTTTAAACTGTCTAATATTGCGCTTTTAACTCCATGAATGTCTTAATAATGATAAATGAAAAAGCTTTAATAAATGGAGTATGACCATAAGACTCACGTATGTTGATTTATGCCTTCCGAAACTCGAGATTTCGTTTGAGGGTCTCGATTTTTAGAAATTTTTAAACTGTCTAATATTGCAGTTTTAACTCCATGAATGTCTTAATAATGATAAATGAAGAAGCTTTAATAAATGGAGTATGACCATCAGACGCACGTATGTTGATTTATGCCTTCCGAAACTCGAGATTTCGTTTGAGGGTTGCGATTTTTGGAAATTTTAAAACTGTCTAATATTGCAGTTTTAACTCCACGAATGTCTTAATAATGATAAATGAAGAAACTTTAATAAATGGAGTATGACCATCAGACGCACGTATGTTGATTTATGCCTTCCGAAACTCGAGATTTCGTTTGAGGGTCTCGGTTTTTGGAAATTTTTAAACTGTCTAATATTGCAGTTTTAACTCCATGAATGTCTTAATAATGATAAATGAAAAAGCTTTAATAAATGGAGTATGACCATCAGACTCACGTATGTTGATTTATGCCTTCCGAAACTCGAGATTTCGTTTGAGGGCCTCGTTTTTGGAAATTTTCAAACTGTCTAATATTGCAGTTTTAACTCCATGAATGTCTTAATAATAATAAATGAAGAAGCTTTAATAAATGGATTATGACCATCAGACGCACGTATGTTGATTTATGCCTTCCGAAACTCGAGATTTCGTTTGATGGTCTCGGTTTTAGGAAATTTTCAAACTGTCTAATATTGCAGTTTTAACTCCACGAATGTCTTAATAATGATAAATGAAGAAGCTTTAATAAATGGAGTATGACCATCAGACGCACGTATGTTGATTTATGTCTTCCGAAACTCGAGATTTCGTTTGAGGGTTGCGATTTTTGGAAATTTTAAAACTGTCTAATATTGCAGTTTTAACTCCACGAATGTCTTAATAATGATAAATGAAGAAACTTTAATAAATGGAGTATGACCATCAGACGCACGTATGTTGATTTATGCCTTCCGAAACTCGAGATTTCGTTTGAGGGCTCGTTTTTTGGAAATTTTAAAACCGCCTAATATTGCGCTTTAACTCCACGAATGTTTTAATAATGATAAATGAAGAAACTTTAATAAATGGAGTATGACCATCAGACTCACGTATGTTGATTTATGCCTTCCGAAACTCGAGATTTCGTTTGAGGGCCTCGGTTTTTGGAAATTTTAAAACTGTCTAATATTGCAGTTTTAACTCCACGAATGTCTTAATAATGATAAATGAAGAAGCTTTAATAAATGGAGTATGACCATCAGACGCACGTATGTTGATTTATGCCTTCCGAAACTCGAGATTTCGTTTGAGGGTTGCGATTTTTGGAAATTTTAAAACTGTCTAATATTGCGCTTTAACTCCACGAATGTCTTAATAATGATAAATGAAGAAACTTTAATAAATGGAGTATGACCATCAGACGCACGTATGTTGATTTATGCCTTCCGAAACTCGAGATTTCGTTTGAGGGTCTCGGTTTTTGGAAATTTTTAAACTGTCTAATATTGCAGTTTTAACTCCATGAATGTCTTAATAATGATAAATGAAAAAGCTTTAATAAATGGAGTATGACCATAAGACTCACGTATGTTGATTTATGCCTTCCGAAACTCGAGATTTCGTTTGAGGGTCTCGATTTTTAGAAATTTTTAAACTGTCTAATATTGCAGTTTTAACTCCATGAATGTCTTAATAATGATAAATGAAGAAGCTTTAATAAATGGAGTATGACCATCAGACGCACGTATGTTGATTTATGCCTTCCGAAACTCGAGATTTCGTTTGAGGGTTGCGATTTTTGGAAATTTTAAAACTGTCTAATATTGCAGTTTTAACTCCACGAATGTCTTAATAATGATAAAAGAAGAAACTTTAATAAATGGAGTATGACCATCAGACGCACGTATGTTGATTTATGCCTTCCGAAACTCGAGATTTCGTTTGAGGGCTCGTTTTTTGGAAATTTTAAAACTGCCTAATATTGCAGTTTTAACTCCACGAATGTTTTAATAATGATAAATGAAGAAACTTTAATAAATGGAGTATGACCATCAGACTCACGTATGTTGATTTATGCCTTCCGAAACTCGAGATTTCGTTTGAGGGCCTCGATTTTTGGAAATTTTCAAACTGTCTAATATTGCAGTTTTAACTCCACGAATGTCTTAATAATGATAAATGAAGAAGCTTTAATAAATGGAGTATGACCATCAGACGCACGTATGTTGATTTATGCCTTCCGAAACTCGAGATTTCGTTTGAGAGTTGCGATTTTTGGAAATTTTAAAACTGTCTAATATTGCGCTTTAACTCCACGAATGTCTTAATAATGATAAATGAAGAAACTTTAATAAATGGAGTATGACCATCGGACGCACGTATGTTGATTTATGCTTTCCGAAACTCGAGATTTCGTTTGAGGGTCTCGGTTTTTGGAAATTTTTAAACTGTCTAATATTGCAGTTTTAACTCCATGAATGTCTTAATAATGATAAATGAAAAAGCTTTAATAAATGGAGTATGACCATAAGACTCACGTATGTTGATTTATGCCTTCCGAAACTCGAGATTTCGTTTGAGGGTCTCGATTTTTAGAAATTTTTAAACTGTCTAATATTGCACTTTTAACTCCATGAATGTCTTAATAATGATAAATGAAGAAGCTTTAATAAATGGAGTATGACCATCAGACGCACGTATGTTGATTTATGCCTTCCGAAACTCGAGATTTCGTTTGAGGGTTGCGATTTTTGGAAATTTTTAAACCGTCTAATATTGCAGTTTTAACTCCATGAATGTCTTAATAATGATAAATGAAGAAACTTTAATAAATGGAGTATGACCATCCGACGCACGTATGTTGATTTATGCCTTCCGAAACTCGAGATTTCGTTTGAGGGTCTCGGTTTTTGGAAATTTTTAACCTGTCTAATATTGCAGTTTTAACTCCATGAATGTCTTAATAATGATAAATGAAAAAGCTTTAATAAATGGAGTATGACCATAAGACTCACGTATGTTGATTTATGCCTTCCGAAACTCGAGATTTCGTTTGAGGGTCTCGATTTTTAGAAATTTTTAAACCGACTAATATTGCGCTTTTAACTCCACGAATGTCTTAATAATGATAAATGAAGAAACTTTAATAAATGGAGTATGACCATCAGACGCACGTATGTTGATTTATGCCTTCCGAAACTCGAGATTTCGTTTGAGGGCTCGTTTTTTGAAATTTTAAAACCGCCTAATATTGCGCTTTAACTCCACGAATGTCTTAATAATGATAAATGAAGAAACTTTAATAAATGGTGTATGACCATCAGACGCACGTATGTTGATTTATGCCTTCCTAAACTCGAGATTTCGTTTGAGGGTTGCGATTTTTGGAAATTTTAAAACTGTCTAATATCGCAGTTTTAACTCCACGAATGTCTTAATAATGATAAATGAAGAAACTTTAATAAATGGAGTATGACCATTGACGCACGTATGTTGATTTATGCCTTCCGAAAGTCGAGATTTCGTTTAACTACCTCGGTTTGGGGAAATTTTCAAACTGTCTAATATTGCAGTTTTAACTCCATGAATATCTTAATAATGATAAATTAAGAAACTTTAATAAATGGAGTATGACCATCAGACGCACGTATGTTGATTTATGCCTTCCGAAACTCGAGATTTCGTTTGAGGGCCTCGTTTTTGGAAATTTTCAAACCTGTCTAATATTGCGCTTTAACTCCATGAATGTCTTAATAATAATAAATGAAGAAGCTTTAATTAATGGATTATGACCATCAGACGCACGTATGTTGATTTATGCCTTCCGAAACTCGAGATTTCGTTTGATGGTCTCGGTTTTAGGAAATTTTCAAACTGTCTAATATTGCAGTTTTAACTCCACGAATGTCTTAATAATGATAAATGAAGAAGCTTTAATAAATGGAGTATGACCATCAGACGCACGTATGTTGATTTATGTCTTCCGAAACTCGAGATTTCGTTTGAGGGTTGCGATTTTTGGAAATTTTAAAACTGTCTAATATTGCAGTTTTAACTCCACGAATGTCTTAATAATGATAAATGAAGAAACTTTAATAAATGGAGTATGACCATCAGACGCACGTATGTTGATTTATGCCTTCCGAAACTCGAGATTTCGTTTGAGGGCTCGTTTTTTGGAAATTTTAAAACTGCCTAATATTGCAGTTTTAACTCCACGAATGTTTTAATAATGATAAATGAAGAAACTTTAATAAATGGAGTATGACCATCAGACTCACGTATGTTGATTTATGCCTTCCGAAACTCGAGATTTCGTTTGAGGGCCTCGGTTTTTGGAAATTTTAAAACTGTCTAATATTGCAGTTTTAACTCCACGAATGTCTTAATAATGATAAATGAAGAAGCTTTAATAAATGGAGTATGACCATCAGACGCACGTATGTTGATTTATGCCTTCCGAAACTCGAGATTTCGTTTGAGGGTTGCGATTTTTGGAAATTTTAAAACTGTCTAATATTGCGCTTTAACTCCACGAATGTCTTAATAATGATAAATGAAGAAACTTTAATAAATGGAGTATGACCATCCGACGCACGTATGTTGATTTATGCCTTCCGAAACTCGAGATTTCGTTTGAGGGTCTCGGTTTTGGAAATTTTTAAACTGTCTAATATTGCGCTTTTAACTCCATGAATGTCTTAATAATGATAAATGAAAAAGCTTTAATAAATGGAGTATGACCATAAGACTCACGTATGTTGATTTATGCCTTCCGAAACTCGAGATTTCGTTTGAGGGTGTCTCGATTTTTAGAAATTTTTAAACTGTCTAATATTGCAGTTTTAACTCCATGAATGTCTTAATAATGATAAATGAAGAAGCTTTAATAAATGGAGTATGACCATCAGACGCACGTATGTTGATTTATGCCTTCCGAAACTCGAGATTTCGTTTGAGGGTTGCGATTTTTGGAAATTTTAAAACTGTCTAATATTGCAGTTTTAACTCCACGAATGTCTTAATAATGATAAATAAAGAAACTTTAATAAATGGAGTATGACCATCAGACGCACGTATGTTGATTTATGCCTTCCGAAACTCGAGATTTCGTTTGAGGGTCTCGGTTTTGGAAATTTTTAAACCGTCTAATATTGCGCTTTTAACTCCATGAATGTCTTAATAATGATAAATGAAGAAACTTTAATAAATGGAGTATGACCATCGGACGCACGTATGTTGATTTATGCCTTCCGAAACTCGAGATTTCGTTTGAGGCCTCGTTTTGGAAATTTTCAAACTGTCTAATATTGCAGTTTTAACTCCATGAATGTCTTAATAATAATAAATGAAGAAGCTTTAATAAATGGATTATGACCATCAGACGCACGTATGTTGATTTATGCCTTCCGAAACTCGAGATTTCGTTTGATGGTCTCGGTTTTAGGAAATTTTCAAACTGTCTAATATTGCAGTTTTAACTCCACGAATGTCTTAATAATGATAAATGAAGAAGCTTTAATAAATGGAGTATGACCATCAGACGCACGTATGTTGATTTATGCCTTCCGAAACTCGAGATTTCGTTTGAGGGTTGCGATTTTTGGAAATTTTAAAACTGTCTAATATTGCGCTTTAACTCCACGAATGTCTTAATAATGATAAAAGAAGAAACTTTAATAAATGGAGTATGACCATCAGACGCACGTATGTTGATTTATGCCTTCCGAAACTCGAGATTTCGTTTGAGGGCTCGTTTTTTGGAAATTTTAAAACTGCCTAATATTGCAGTTTTAACTCCACGAATGTTTTAATAATGATAAATGAAGAAACTTTAATAAATGGAGTATGACCATCAGACTCACGTATGTTGATTTATGCCTTCCGAAACTCGAGATTTCGTTTGAGGGCCTCGGTTTTTGGAAATTTTCAAACTGTCTAATATTGCAGTTTTAACTCCACGAATGTCTTAATAATGATAAATGAAGAAGCTTTAATAAATGGAGTATGACCATCAGACGCACGTATGTTGATTTATGCCTTCCGAAACTCGAGATTTCGTTTGAGGGTTGCGATTTTTGGAAATTTTAAAACTGTCTAATATTGCAGTTTTAACTCCACGAATGTCTTAATAATGATAAATGAAGAAACTTTAATAAATGGAGTATGACCATCAGACGCACGTATGTTGATTTATGCTTTCCGAAACTCGAGATTTCGTTTGAGGGTCTCGGTTTTTGGAAATTTTTAAACTGTCTAATATTGCAGTTTTAACTACATGAATGTCTTAATAATGATAAATGAAAAAGCTTTAATAAATGGAGTATGACCATAAGACTCACGTATGTTGATTTATGCCTTCCGAAACTCGAGATTTCGTTTGAGGGTCTCGATTTTTAGAAATTTTTAAACTGTCTAATATTGCAGTTTTAACTCCACGAATGTCTTAATAATGATAAATGAAGAAGCTTTAATAAATGGAGTATGACCATCAGACGCACGTATGTTGATTTATGCCTTCCGAAACTCGAGATTTCGTTTGAGGGTTGCGATTTTTGGAAATTTTAAAACTGTCTAATATTGCAGTTTTAACTCCACGAATGTCTTAATAATGATAAATGAAGAAACTTTAATAAATGGAGTATGACCATCAGACGCACGTATGTTGATTTATGCCTTCCGAAACTCGAGATTTCGTTTGAGGGCTCGTTTTTTGGAAATTTTAAAACTGCCTAATATTGCAGTTTTAACTCCACGAATGTCTTAATAATGATAAATGAAGAAACTTTAATAAATGGAGTATGACCATCAGACTCACGTATGTTGATTTATGCCTTCCGAAACTCGAGATTTCGTTTGAGGGCCTCGGTTTTGGAAATTTTCAAACTGTCTAATATTGCGCTTTAACTCCACGAATGTCTTAATAATGATAAATGAAGAAGCTTTAATAAATGGAGTATGACCATCAGACGCACGTATGTTGATTTATGTCTTCCGAAACTCGAGATTTCGTTTGAGGGTTGCGATTTTTGGAAATTTTAAAACTGTCTAATATTGCAGTTTTAACTCCACGAATATCTTAATAATGATAAATGAAGAAACTTTAATAAATGGAGTATGACCATCAGACGCACGTATGTTGATTTATGCCTTCCGAAACTCGAGATTTCGTTTGAGGGTCTCGTTTTTTGGAAATTTTTAAACTGTCTAATATTGCAGTTTTAACTCCATGAATGTCTTAATAATGATAAATGAAAAAGCTTTAATAAATGGAGTATGACCATAAGACTCACGTATGTTGATTTATGCCTTCCGAAACTCGAGATTTCGTTTGAGGGTCTCGATTTTTAGAAATTTTTAAACTGTCTAATATTGCAGTTTTAACTCCATGAATGTCTTAATAATGATAAATGAAGAAGCTTTAATAAATGGAGTATGACCATCAGACGCACGTATGTTGATTTATGCCTTCCGAAACTCGAGATTTCGTTTGAGGGTTGCGATTTTTGGAAATTTTAAAACTGTCTAATATTGCGCTTTAACTCCACGAATGTCTTAATAATGATAAATGAAGAAACTTTAATAAATGGAGTATGACCATCAGACGCACGTATGTTGATTTATGCCTTCCGAAAGTCGAGATTTCGTTTAACGGCCTCGGTTTTGGGAAATTTTCAAACTGTCTAATATTGCAGTTTTAACTCCATGAATATCTTAATAATGATAAATGAAGAAACTTTAATAAATGGAGTATGACCATCAGACGCACGTATGTTGATTTATGCCTTCCGAAACTCGAGATTTCGTTTGAGGGTCTCGGTTTTTGGAAATTTTTAAACTGTCTAATATTGCAGTTTTAACTCCATGAATGTCTTAATAATGATAAATGAAAAAGCTTTAATAAATGGAGTATGACCATTAGACTCACGTATGTTGATTTATGCCTTCCGAAACTCGAGATTTCGTTTGAGGGTCTCGATTTTTAGAAATTTTTAAACTGTCTAATATTGTAGTTTTAACTCCATGAATGTCTTAATAATGATAAATGAAGAAGCTTTAATAAATGGAGTATGACCATCAGACGCACGTGTGTTGATTTATGCCTTCCGAAAGTCGAGATTTCGTTTGAGAGTTGCGATTTTTGGAAAATTTAAAACTGTCTAATATTGCACTTTTAACTCCACGAATGTCTTAATAATGATAAATGAAGAAACTTTAATAAATGGAGTATGACCATCAGACGCACGTATGTTGATTTATGCCTTCCGAAAGTCGAGATTTCGTTTAACGGCCTCGGTTTTGGGAAATTTTCAAACTGTCTAATATTGCGCTTTTAACTCCATGAATATCTTAATAATGATAAATTAAGAAACTTTAATAAATGGAGTATGACCATCAGACGCACGTATGTTGATTTATGCCTTCCGAAACTCGAGATTTCGTTTGAGGGCCTCGTTTTGGAAATTTTCAAACTGCCTAATATTGCGCTTTAACTCCATGAATGTCTTAATAATAATAAATGAAGAAGCTTTAATAAATGGATTATGACCATCAGACGCACGTATGTTGATTTATGCCTTCCGAAACTCGAGATTTCGTTTGATGGTCTCGGTTTTAGGAAATTTTCAAACTGTCTAATATTGCACTTTTAACTCCACGAATGTCTTAATAATGATAAATGAAGAAACTTTAATAAATGGAGTATGACCATCCGACGCACGTATGTTGATTTATGCCTTCCGAAACTCGAGATTTCGTTTGAGGGTCATGCGATTTTTGGAAATTTTAAAACTGTCTAATATTGCGCTTTAACTCCACGAATGTCTTAATAATGATAAAAGAAGAAACTTTAATAAATGGAGTATGACCATCAGACGCACGTATGTTGATTTATGCCTTCCAAACTCGAGATTTCGTTTGAGGGCTCGTTTTTGAAATTTTAAAACTGCCTAATATTGCAGTTTTAACTCCACGAATGTTTTAATAATGATAAATGAAGAAACTTTAATAAATGGAGTATGACCATCAGACTCACGTATGTTGATTTATGCCTTCCGAAACTCGAGATTTCGTTTGAGGGCCTCGGTTTTTGGAAATTTTCAAACTGTCTAATATTGCAGTTTTAACTCCACGAATGTCTTAATAATGATAAATGAAGAAACTTTAATAAATGGAGTATGACCATCCGACGCACGTATGTTGATTTATGCCTTCCGAAACTCGAGATTTCGTTTGAGGGTCATGCGATTTTTGGAAATTTTAAAACTGTCTAATATTGCGCTTTAACTCCACGAATGTCTTAATAATGATAAATGAAGAAACTTTAATAAATGGAGTATGACCATCAGACGCACGTATGTTGATTTATGCTTTCCGAAACTCGAGATTTCGTTTGAGGGTCTCGGTTTTTGGAAATTTTTAAACTGTCTAATATTGCAGTTTTAACTCCATGAATGTCTTAATAATGATAAATGAAAAATCTTTAATAAATGGAGTATGACCATAAGACTCACGTATGTTGATTTATGCCTTCCGAAACTCGAGATTTCGTTTGAGGGTCTCGATTTTTAGAAATTTTTAAACTGTCTAATATTGCAGTTTTAACTCCATGAATGTCTTAATAATGATAAATGAAGAAGCTTTAATAAATGGAGTATGACCATCAGACGCACGTATGTTGATTTATGCCTTCCGAAACTCGAGATTTCGTTTGAGGGTTGCGATTTTTGGAAATTTTAAAACTGTCTAATATTGCAGTTTTAACTCCACGAATGTCTTAATAATGATAAATAAAGAAACTTTAATAAATGGAGTATGACCATCGACGCCACGTATGTTGATTTATGCCTTCCGAAACTCGAGATTTCGTTTGAGGGTCTCGGTTTTTGGAAATTTTTAAACTGTCTAATATTGCAGTTTTAACTCCATGAATGTCTTAATAATGATAAATGAAAAAGCTTTAATAAATGGAGTATGACCATAAGACTCACGTATGTTGATTTATGCCTTCCGAAACTCGAGATTTCGTTTGAGGGTCTCGATTTTTAGAAATTTTTAAACCGACTAATATTGCGCTTTTAACTCCACGAATGTCTTAATAATGATAAATGAAGAAACTTTAATAAATGGAGTATGACCATCAGACGCACGTATGTTGATTTATGCCTTCCAAACTCGAGATTTCGTTTGAGGGCTCGTTTTTGGAAATTTTAAACCGCCTAATATTGCGCTTTTAACTCCACGAATGTCTTAATAATGATAAATGAAGAAACTTTAATAAATGGTGTATGACCATCAGACGCACGTATGTTGATTTATGCCTTCCTAAACTCGAGATTTCGTTTGAGGGTTGCGATTTTTGGAAAATTTAAAACTGTCTAATATTGCACTTTTAACTCCACGAATGTCTTAATAATGATAAATGAAGAAACTTTAATAAATGGAGTATGACCATTGACGCACGTATGTTGATTTATGCCTTCCGAAAGTCGAGATTTCGTTTAACTACCTCGGTTTGGGAAATTTTCAAACTGTCTAATATTGCGCTTTTAACTCCATGAATATCTTAATAATGATAAATGAAGAAACTTTAATAAATGGAGTATGACCATCAGACGCACGTATGTTGATTTATGCCTTCCTAAACTCGAGATTTCGTTTGAGGGTCTCGGTTTTTGGAAATTTTTAAAATGTCTAATATTGCGCTTTAACTCCATGAATGTCTTAATAATGATAAATGAAAAAGCTTTAATAAATGGAGTATGACCATTAGACTCACGTATGTTGATTTATGCCTTCCGAAACTCGAGATTTCGTTTGAGGGTCTCGGTTTTTGGAAATTTTTAAAATGTCTAATATTGCGCTTTAACTCCATGAATGTCTTAATAATGATAAATGAAAAAGCTTTAATAAATGGAGTATGACCATAAGACTCACGTATGTTGATTTATGCCTTCCGAAACTCGAGATTTCGTTTGAGGGTCTCGATTTTTAGAAATTTTTAAACTGTCTAATATTGCGCTTTAACTCCATGAATGTCTTAATAATGATAAATGAAGAAGCTTTAATAAATGGAGTATGACCATCAGACGCACGTATGTTGATTTATGCCTTCCGAAACTCGAGATTTCGTTTGAGGGTTGCGATTTTTGGAAATTTTAAAACTGTCTAATATTGCGCTTTAACTCCACGAATGTCTTAATAATGATAAATGAAGAAACTTTAATAAATGGAGTATGACCATCAGACGCACGTATGTTGATTTATGCCTTCCGAAAGTCGAGATTTCGTTTAACGGCCTCGGTTTTGGGAAATTTTCAAACTGTCTAATATTGCGCTTTAACTCCATGAATATCTTAATAATGATAAATGAAGAAACTTTAATAAATGGAGTATGACCATCCGACGCACGTATGTTGATTTATGCCTTCCGAAACTCGAGATTTCGTTTGAGGGTCTCGGTTTTTTGGAAATTTTTAAACTGTCTAATATTGCGCTTTAACTCCATGAATGTCTTAATAATGATAAATGAAAAAGCTTTAATAAATGGAGTATGACCATTAGACTCACGTATGTTGATTTATGCCTTCCGAAACTCGAGATTTCGTTTGAGGGTCTCGATTTTTAGAAATTTTTAAACTGTCTAATATTGTAGTTTTAACTCCATGAATGTCTTAATAATGATAAATGAAGAAGCTTTAATAAATGGAGTATGACCATCAGACGCACGTATGTTGATTTATGCCTTCCTAAACTCGAGATTTCGTTTGAGGGTTGCGATTTTTGGAAATTTTAAAACTGTCTAATATTGCGCTTTAACTCCACGAATGTCTTAATAATGATAAATGAAGAAACTTTAATAAATGGAGTATGACCATTGACGCACGTATGTTGATTTATGCCTTCCGAAAGTCGAGATTTCGTTTAACTACCTCGGTTTTTTGGGAAATTTTCAAACTGTCTAATATTGCGCTTTAACTCCATGAATATCTTAATAATGATAAATTAAGAAACTTTAATAAATGGAGTATGACCATCAGACGCACGTATATTGATTTATGCCTTCCGAAACTCGAGATTTCGTTTGAGGGCCTCGTTTTGGAAATTTTCAAACCGTCTAATATTGCGCTTTAACTCCATGAATGTCTTAATAATAATAAATGAAGAAGCTTTAATAAATGGATTATGACCATCGACGCACGTATGTTGATTTATGCCTTCCGAAACTCGAGATTTCGTTTGATGGTCTCGGTTTTAGGAAATTTTCAAACTGTCTAATATTGCACTTTTAACTCCACGAATGTCTTAATAATGATAAATGAAGAAGCTTTAATAAATGGAGTATGACCATCAGACGCACGTATGTTGATTTATGCCTTCCTAAACTCGAGATTTCGTTTGAGGGTTGCGATTTTTGGAAATTTTAAAACTGTCTAATATTGCGCTTTAACTCCACGAATGTCTTAATAATGATAAAAGAAGAAACTTTAATAAATGGAGTATGACCATCAGACGCACGTATGTTGATTTATGCCTTCCAAACTCGAGATTTCGTTTGAGGGCTCGTTTTTGGAAATTTTAAAACCGCCTAATATTGCAGTTTTAACTCCACGAATGTTTTAATAATGATAAATGAAGAAACTTTAATAAATGGAGTATGACCATCAGACTCACGTATGTTGATTTATGCCTTCCGAAACTCGAGATTTCGTTTGAGGGCCTCGGTTTTTGGAAATTTTCAAACTGTCTAATATTGCAGTTTTAACTCCACGAATGTCTTAATAATGATAAATGAAGAAGCTTTAATAAATGGAGTATGACCATCAGACGCACGTATGTTGATTTATGCCTTCCAAACTCGAGATTTCGTTTGAGGGTTGCGATTTTGGAAATTTTAAAACTGTCTAATATTGCGCTTTTTAACTCCACGAATGTCTTAATAATGATAAATGAAGAAACTTTAATAAATGGAGTATGACCATCCGACGCACGTATGTTGATTTATGCCTTCCGAAACTCGAGATTTCGTTTGAGGGTCTCGGTTTTGGAAATTTTTAAACTGTCTAATATTGCGCTTTTAACTCCATGAATGTCTTAATAATGATAAATGAAAAAGCTTTAATAAATGGAGTATGACCATAAGACTCACGTATGTTGATTTATGCCTTCCGAAACTCGAGA
The DNA here is from genome assembly GCF_048544455.1 of Silene latifolia. NCBI lineage: Eukaryota > Viridiplantae > Streptophyta > Magnoliopsida > Caryophyllales > Caryophyllaceae > Silene > Silene latifolia. Next base: position 60,270 of record NW_027413199.1, on the reverse strand, counting down.
TTTCGTTTGAGGGTCTCGATTTTTAGAAATTTTTAAACTGTCTAATATTGCGCTTTAACTCCATGAATGTCTTAATAATGATAAATGAAGAAGCTTTAATAAATGGAGTATGACCATACGACGCACGTATGTTGATTTATGCCTTCCGAAACTCGAGATTTCGTTGAGGGTTGCGATTTTTGGAAATTTTAAAACCGTCTAATATTGCGCTTTTAACTCCACGAATGTCTTAATAATGATAAATAAAGAAACTTTAATAAATGGAGTATGACCATCAGACGCACGTATGTTGATTTATGCCTTCCGAAACTCGAGATTTCGTTTGAGGGTCTCGGTTTTTGGAAATTTTTAAACTGTCTAATATTGCAGTTTTAACTCCATGAATGTCTTAATAATGATAAATGAAAAAGCTTTAATAAATGGAGTATGACCATAAGACTCACGTATGTTGATTTATGCCTTCCGAAACTCGAGATTTCGTTTGAGGGTCTCGATTTTTAGAAATTTTTAAACCGACTAATATTGCGTTTTAACTCCACGAATGTCTTAATAATGATAAATGAAGAAACTTTAATAAATGGAGTATGACCATCAGACGCACGTATGTTGATTTATGCCTTCCGAAACTCGAGATTTCGTTTGAGGGCTCGTTTTTTGGAAATTTTAAAACTGCCTAATATTGCAGTTTTAACTCCACGAATGTCTTAATAATGATAAATGAAGAAACTTTAATAAATGGTGTATGACCATCAGACGCACGTATGTTGATTTATGCCTTCCTAAACTCGAGATTTCGTTTGAGGGTTGCGATTTTTGGAAATTTTAAAACTGTCTAATATTGCAGTTTTAACTCCACGAATGTCTTAATAATGATAAATGAAGAAACTTTAATAAATGGAGTATGACCATCAGACGCACGTATGTTGATTTATGCCTTCCGAAACTCGAGATTTCGTTTGAGGGTCTCGGTTTTGGAAATTTTTAAACTGTCTAATATTGCGCTTTAACTCCATGAATGTCTTAATAATGATAAATGAAAAAGCTTTAATAAATGGAGTATGACCATAAGACTCACGTATGTTGATTTATGCCTTCCGAAACTCGAGATTTCGTTTGAGGGTCTCGATTTTTAGAAATTTTTAAACTGTCTAATATTGCGCTTTAACTCCATGAATGTCTTAATAATGATAAATGAAGAAGCTTTAATAAATGGAGTATGACCATCAGACGCACGTATGTTGATTTATGCCTTCCTAAACTCGAGATTTCGTTTGAGGGTTGCGATTTTTGGAAATTTTAAAACTGTCTAATATTGCACTTTTAACTCCACGAATGTCTTAATAATGATAAATGAAGAAACTTTAATAAATGGAGTATGACCATCCGACGCACGTATGTTGATTTATGCCTTCCGAAACTCGAGATTTCGTTTGAGGGTCTCGGTTTTGGAAATTTTTAAACTGTCTAATATTGCGCTTTAACTCCATGAATGTCTTAATAATGATAAATGAAAAAGCTTTAATAAATGGAGTATGACCATCAGACTCACGTATGTTGATTTATGCCTTCCGAAACTCGAGATTTCGTTTGAGGGTCTCGGTTTTGGAAATTTTTAAACTGTCTATATTGCGCTTTAACTCCATGAATGTCTTAATAATGATAAATGAAAAAACTTTAATAAATGGAGTATGACCATCAGACGCACGTATGTTGATTTATGCCTTCCGAAACTCGAGATTTCGTTTGAGGGCCTCGTTTTTGGAAATTTTCAAACTGTCTAATATTGCGCTTTAACTCCATGAATGTCTTAATAATAATAAATGAATAAGCTTTAATAAATGGATTATGACCATCAGACGCACGTATGTTGATTTATGCCTTCCGAAACTCGAGATTTCGTTTGATGGTCTCGGTTTTAGGAAATTTTCAAACTGTCTAATATTGCACTTTTAACTCCACGAATGTCTTAATAATGATAAATGAAGAAGCTTTAATAAATGGAGTATGACCATCGACGACGTATGTTGATTTATGCCTTCCGAAACTCGAGATTTCGTTTGAGAGTTGCGATTTTTGGAAAATTTAAAACTGTCTAATATTGCACTTTTAACTCCACGAATGTCTTAATAATGATAAATGAAGAAACTTTAATAAATGGAGTACGACCATCGACGACGTATGTTGATTTATGCCTTCCGAAACTCGAGATTTCGTTTGAGGGTCTCGGGTTTTTGGAAATTTTAAAATCGACTAATATTGCGTTTTAACTCCACGAATGTCTTAATAATGATAAATGAAGAAACTTTAATAAATGGAGTATGACCATCAGACGCACGTATGTTGATTTATGCCTTCCGAAACTCGAGATTTCGTTTGAGGGCTCGTTTTTTGGAAATTTTAAAACTGCCTAATATTGCGCTTTAACTCCACGAATGTCTTAATAATGATAAATGAAGAAACTTTAATAAATGGTGTATGACCATCAGACGCACGTATGTTGATTTATGCCTTCCTAAACTCGAGATTTCGTTTGAGAGTTGCGATTTTTGGAAAATTTAAAACTGTCTAATATTGCAGTTTTAACTCCACGAATGTCTTAATAATGATAAATGAAGAAACTTTAATAAATGGAGTATGACCATCAGACGCACGTATGTTGATTTATGCCTTCCGAAACTCGAGATTTCGTTTGAGGGTCTCGGTTTTTGGAAATTTTAAACTGTCTATATTGCGCTTTAACTCCGTGAATGTCTTAATAATGATAAATGAAGAAGCTTTAATAAATGGAGTATGACCATCAGACGCACGTATGTTGATTTATGCCTTCCGAAACTCGAGATTTCGTTTGAGGGTCTCGATTTTTGGAAATTTTAAAACGTCTAATATTGCGCTTTAACTCCACGAATGTCTTAATAATGATAAATGAAGAAACTTTAATAAATGGAGTATGACCATCAGACTCACGTATGTTGATTTATGCCTTCCGAAACTCGAGATTTCGTTTGAGGGCCTCGGTTTTTGGAAATTTTCAAACTGTCTAATATTGCAGTTTTAACTCCACGAATGTCTTAATAATGATAAATGAAGAAACTTTAATAAATGGAGTACGACCATCAGACGCACGTATGTTGATTTATGCCTTCCGAAACTCGAGATTTCGTTTGAGGGTCTCGGGTTTTTGGAAATTTTAAAACTGACTAATATTGCAGTTTTAACTCCACGAATGTCTTAATAATGATAAATGAAGAAACTTTAATAAATGGTGTATGACCATCAGACGCACGTATGTTGATTTATGCCTTCCGAAACTCGAGATTTCGTTTGAGGGCCTCGTTTTTGGGAATTTTAAACTGTCTATATTGCAGTTTTAACTCCATGAATGTCTTAATAATGATAAATGAAGAAGCTTTAATAAATGGAGTATGACCATCAGACGCACGTATGTTGATTTATGCCTTCCTAAACTCGAGATTTCGTTTGAGGGTTGCGATTTTTGGAAATTTTAAAACTGTCTAATATTGCAGTTTTAACTCCACGAATGTCTTAATAATGATAAATGAAGAAACTTTAATAAATGGAGTATGACCATCAGACTCACGTATGTTGATTTATGCCTTCCGAAACTCGAGATTTCGTTTGATGGTCTCGGTTTAGGAAATTTTCAAACTGCTAATATTGCGTTTAACTCCACGAATGTCTTAATAATGATAAATGAAGAAGCTTTAATAAATGGAGTATGACCATCAGACGCACGTATGTTGATTTATGCCTTCCGAAACTCGAGATTTCGTTTGAGGGTTGCGATTTTTGGAAATTTTAAAACTGCCTAATATTGCGCTTTAACTCCACGAATGTCTTAATAATGATAAATGAAGAAACTTTAATAAATGGAGTATGACCATCAGACGCACGTATGTTGATTTATGCCTTCCGAAACTCGAGATTTCGTTTGAGGGTCTCGGTTTTAGGAAATTTTCAAACTGTCTAATATTGCAGTTTTAACTCCACGAATGTCTTAATAATGATAAATGAAGAAGCTTTAATAAATGGAGTATGACCATCAGACGCACGTATGTTGATTTATGCCTTCCGAAACTCGAGATTTCGTTTGAGGGTTGCGATTTTTGGAAATTTTAAAACTGTCTAATATTGCAGTTTTAACTCCACGAATGTCTTAATAATGATAAATGAAGAAACTTTAATAAATGGAGTATGACCATCAGACGCACGTATGTTGATTTATGCCTTCCGAAACTCGAGATTTCGTTTGAGGGTCTCGCTTTTGGAAATTTTAAACTGTCTATATTGCGCTTTAACTCCATGAATGTCTTAATAATGATAAATGAAGAAGCTTTAATAAATGGAGTATGACCATCAGACGCACGTATGTTGATTTATGCCTTCCGAAACTCGAGATTTCGTTTGAGGGTCTCGATTTTTGGAAATTTTAAAACTGTCTAATATTGCAGTTTTAACTCCACGAATGTCTTAATAATGATAAATGAAGAAACTTTAATAAATGGAGTATGACCATCAGACTCACGTATGTTGATTTATGCCTTCCGAAACTCGAGATTTCGTTTGAGGGCCTCGGTTTTTTGAAATTTTCAAACTGTCTAATATTGCAGTTTTAACTCCACGAATGTCTTAATAATGATAAATGAAGAAACTTTAATAAATGGAGTACGACCATCAGACGCACGTATGTTGATTTATGCCTTCCGAAACTCGAGATTTCGTTTGAGGGTCTCGGGTTTTGGAAATTTTAAAACCGACTAATATTGCGTTTTAACTCCACGAATGTCTTAATAATGATAAATGAAGAAACTTTAATAAATGGAGTATGACCATCAGACGCACGTATGTTGATTTATGCCTTCCGAAACTCGAGATTTCGTTTGAGGGCTCGTTTTTTGGAAATTTTAAAACTGCCTAATATTGCAGTTTTAACTCCACGAATGTCTTAATAATGATAAATGAAGAAACTTTAATAAATGGTGTATGACCATCAGACGCACGTATGTTGATTTATGCCTTCCGAAACTCGAGATTTCGTTTGAGGGCCTCGTTTTTGGAAATTTTAAACTGTCTATATTGCAGTTTTAACTCCATGAATGTCTTAATAATGATAAATGAAGAAACTTTAATAAATGGAGTATGACCATCAGACGCACGTATGTTGATTTATGCCTTCCGAAACTCGAGATTTCGTTTTGCGTCTCGGTTTTTGGAAATTTTTAAACTGTCTAATATTGCAGTTTTAACTCCACGAATGTCTTAATAATGATAAATGAAGAAACTTTAATAAATGGAGTATGACAATCAGACGCACGTATGTTGATTTATGCCTTCCGAAACTCGAGATTTCGTTTGAGGGTCTCGGTTTTTGAAAATTTTAAAACTGTCTAATATTGCAGTTTTAACACCACGAATGTCTTAATAATGATAAATGAAGAAACTTTAATAAATGGTGTATGACCATCAGACGCACGTATGTTGATTTATGCCTTCCGAAAGTCGAGATTTCGTTTGAGAGTTGCGATTTTTGGAAAATTTAAAACTGTCTAATATTGCAGTTTTAACTCCACGAATGTCTTAATAATGATAAATTAAGAAACTTTAATAAATGGTGTATGACCATCAGACGCACGTATGTTGATTTATGCCTTCCGAAACTCGAGATTTCGTTTGATGGTCTCGGTTTTTGGAAATTTTTAAACTGTCTAATATTGCAGTTTTAACTCCACGAATGTCTTAATAATGATAAATGAAGAAACTTTAATAAATGGAGTATGATCATCAGACGCACGTATGTTGATTTATGCCTTCCGAAACTCGAGATTTCGTTTGATAGTCTCGGTTTTAGGAAATTTTTAAACTGTCTAATATTGCAGTTTTAACTCCTAAAAGTCTTAATAATGATAAATAAAGAAACTTTAATAAATGGAGTATGACCATCAGACGCACGTATGTTGATTTATGCCTTCCGAAACTCGAGATTTCGTTTGAGGGTCTAGGTTTTTGGAAATTTTTAAACTGTCTAATATTGCAGTTTTAACTCCATGAATGTCTTAATAATGATAAATGAAGAAGCTTTAATAAATGGAGTATGACCATAAGACTCACGTATGTTGATTTATGCCTTCCGAAACTCGAGATTTCGTTTGAGGGTCTCGATTTTTGGAAATTTTTAAACCTGTCTAATATTGCGCTTTAACTCCATGAATGTCTTAATAATGATAAATGAAGAAGCTTTAATAAATGGAGTATGACCATCAGACTCACGTATGTTGATTTATGCCTTCCGAAACTCGAGATTTCGTTTGAGGGTCTCGGTTTTTGGAAATTTTTAAACTGTCTATATTGCAGTTTTAACTCCATGAATGTCTTAATAATGATAAATGAAGAAACTTTAATAAATGGAGTATGACCATCAGACGCACGTATGTTGATTTATGCCTTCCGAAACTCGAGATTTCGTTTGAGGGCTCGGTTTTTGGAAATTTTAGAACTGTCTAATATTGCAGTTTTAACACCACGAATGTCTTAATAATGATAAATGAAGAAACTTTAATAAATGGTGTATGACCATCAGACGCACGTATGTTGATTTATGCCTTCCGAAAGTCGAGATTTCGTTTGAGAGTTGCGATTTTTGGAAAATTTAAAACTGTCTAATATTGCAGTTTTAACTCCACGAATGTCTTAATAATAATAAATGAAGAAACTTTAATAAATGGAGTATGACCATCAGACGCACGTATGTTGATTTATGCCTTCCGAAACTCGAGATTTCGTTTTGCGGTCTCGGTTTTGGAAATTTTTAAATTGTCTAATATTGCAGTTTTAACTCCACGAATGTTTTAATAATGATAAATGAAGAAACTTTAATAAATGGAGTATGACCATCAGACGCACGTATGTTGATTTATGCCTTCCAAACTCGAGATTTCGTTTGCATGTCTCGGTTTTGGAAATTTTTAAACTGTCTAATATTGCGCTTTAACTCCACGAATGTGTTAATAATGATAAATGAAGAAACTTTAATAAATGGAGTATGACAATCAGACGCACGTATGTTGATTTATGCCTTCCGAAACTCGAGATTTCGTTTGAGGGTCTCGGTTTTTGAAAATTTTAAAACCGTCTAATATTGCGCTTTAACACCACGAATGTCTTAATAATGATAAATGAAGAAACTTTAATAAATGGTGTATGACCATCAGACGCACGTATGTTGATTTATGCCTTCCGAAAGTCGAGATTTCGTTTGAGAGTTGCGATTTTTGGAAAATTTAAAACTGTCTAATATTGCAGTTTTAACTCCACGAATGTCTTAATAATGATAAATTAAGAAACTTTAATAAATGGTGTATGACCATCAGACGCACGTATGTTGATTTATGCCTTCCGAAAGTCGAGATTTCGTTTGAGAGCCTCGGTTTTGGAAATTTTAAAACTGTCTAATATTGCAGTTTTAACTCCACGAATGTCTTAATAATGATAAATGAAGAAACTTTAATAAATGGAGTATGACCATCAGACGCACGTATGTTGATTTATGCCTTCCGAAACTCGAGATATCGTTTGAGGGTTGCGATTTTTGGAAATTTTAAAACTGTCTAATATTGCAGTTTTAACTCCACGAATGTCTTAATAATGATAAATGAAGAAACTTTAATAAATGGAGTATGATCATCAGACGCACGTATGTTGATTTATGCCTTCCGAAACTCGAGATTTCGTTTGATGGTCTCGTTTTTTGAAATTTTTAAACCTGCCTAATATTGCGCTTTTAACTCCACGAATGTCTTAATAATGATAAATGAAGAAACTTTAATAAATGGAGTATGATCATCAGACGCACGTATGTTGATTTATGCCTTCCGAAACTCGAGATTTCGTTTGATGGTCTCGGTTTTAGGAAATTTTTAAACTGTCTAATATTGCAGTTTTAACACCACGAATGTCTTAATAATGATAAATGAAGAAACTTTAATAAATGGTGTATGACCATCAGACGCACGTATGTTGATTTATGCCTTCCAAAGTCGAGATTTCGTTTGAGAGTCATGATTTTTGGAAAATTTAAAACTGTCTAATATTGCGCTTTAACTCCACGAATGTCTTAATAATGATAAATTAAGAAACTTTAATAAATGGTGTATGACCATCAGACGCACGTATGTTGATTTATGCCTTCCAAAGTCGAGATTTCGTTTGAGAGCCTTTGTTTTGGAAATTTTAAAACTGTCTAATATTGCGCTTTAACTCCACGAATGTCTTAATAATGATAAATGAAGAAACTTTAATAAATGGAGTATGACCATCAGACGACGTATGTTGATTTATGCCTTCCAAACTCGAGATATCGTTTGAGGGTTGCGATTTTTTGGAAATTTTAAAACTGTCTAATATTGCGCTTTAACTCCACGAATGTCTTAATAATGATAAATGAAGAAACTTTAATAAATGGAGTATGATCATCAGACGCACGTATGTTGATTTATGCCTTCCGAAACTCGAGATTTCGTTTGATGGTCTCGGTTTTTGGAAATTTTTAAACTGTCTAATATTGCAGTTTTAACTCCACGAATGTCTTAATAATGATAAATGAAGAAACTTTAATAAATGGAGTATGATCATCAGACGCACGTATGTTGATTTATGCCTTCCGAAACTCGAGATTTCGTTTGATGGTCTCGGTTTTAGGAAATTTTTAAACTGTCTAATATTGCAGTTTTAACTCCTAAAAGTCTTAATAATGATAAATAAAGAAACTTTAATAAATGGAGTATGACCATCAGACGCACGTATGTTGATATATGCCTTCCGAAACTCGAGATTTCGTTTGAGGGTCTAGGTTTTTGGAAATTTTTAAACTGTCTAATATTGCAGTTTTAACTCCATGAATGTCTTAATAATGATAAATGAAGAAGCTTTAATAAATGGAGTATGACCATAAGACTCACGTATGTTGATTTATGCCTTCCGAAACTCGAGATTTCGTTTGAGAGTCTCGATTTTTGGAAATTTTTAAACTGTCTAATATTGCAGTTTTAACTCCATGAATGTCTTAATAATGATAAATGAAGAAGGTTTAATAAATGGAGTATGACCATCAGACTCACGTATGTTGATTTATGCCTTCCGAAACTCGAGATTTCGTTTGAGGGTCTCGGTTTTTGGAAATTTTTAAACTGTCTATATTGCAGTTTTAACTCCATGAATGTCTTAATAATGATAAATGAAAAAACTTTAATAAATGGAGTATGACCATCAGACGCACGTATGTTGATTTATGCCTTCCGAAACTCGAGATTTCGTTTGAGGGCCTCGTTTTTGGAAATTTACAAACTGTCTAATATTGCAGTTTTAACTCCACGAATGTCTTAATAATGATAAATGAAGAAACTTTAATAAATGGAGTATGACCATCAGACGCACGTATGTTGATTTATGCCTTCCGAAACTCGAGATATCGTTTGAGGGTTGCGATTTTTGGAAATTTTAAAACTGTCTAATATTGCAGTTTTAACTCCACGAATGTCTTAATAATGATAAATGAAGAAACTTTAATAAATGGTGTATGACCATCAGACGCACGTATGTTGATTTATGCCTTCCGAAAGTCGAGATTTCGTTTGAGAGTTGCGATTTTTGGAAAATTTAAAACTGTCTAATATTGCAGTTTTAACTCCACGAATGTCTTAATAATGATAAATTAAGAAACTTTAATAAATGGTGTATGACCATCAGACGCACGTATGTTGATTTATGCCTTCCGAAACTCGAGATTTCGTTTGATGGTTTCGGTTTTTGGAAATTTTTAAACTGTCTAATATTGCAGTTTTAACTCCACGAATGTCTTAATAATGATAAATGAAGAAACTTTAATAAATGGAGTATGATCATCAGACGCACGTATGTTGATTTATGCCTTCCGAAACTCGAGATTTCGTTTGATAGTCTCGGTTTTAGGAAATTTTTAAACTGTCTATATTGCAGTTTTAACTCCATGAATGTCTTAATAATGATAAATGAAGAAACTTTAATAAATGGAGTATGACCATCAGACGCACGTATGTTGATTTATGCCTTCCGAAACTCGAGATTTCGTTTGAGGGCTCGGTTTTTGGAAATTTTAGAACTGTCTAATATTGCAGTTTTAACACCACGAATGTCTTAATAATGATAAATGAAGAAAATTTAATAAATGGTGTATGACCATCAGACGCACGTATGTTGATTTATGCCTTCCGAAAGTCGAGATTTCGTTTGAGAGTTGCGATTTTTGGAAAATTTAAAACTGTCTAATATTGCGCTTTAACTCCACGAATGTCTTAATAATGATAAATGAAGAAACTTTAATAAATGGAGTATGACCATCAGACGCACGTATGTTGATTTATGCCTTCCGAAACTCGAGATTTCGTTTGATAGTCTCGGTTTTAGGAAATTTTTAAACTGTCTATATTGCAGTTTTAACTCCATGAATGTCTTAATAATGATAAATGAAGAAACTTTAATAAATGGAGTATGACCATCAGACGCACGTATGTTGATTTATGCCTTCCGAAACTCGAGATTTCGTTTGAGGGCTCGGTTTTTGGAAATTTTAGAACTGTCTAATATTGCAGTTTTAACACCACGAATGTCTTAATAATGATAAATGAAGAAGCTTTAATAAATGGAGTATGACCATCAGACGCACGTATGTTGATTTATGCCTTCCGAAACTCGAGATTTCGTTTGAGGGTTGCGATTTTTGGAAATTTTAAAACTGTCTAATATTGCGCTTTAACTCCACGAATGTTTTAATAATGATAAATGAAGAAACTTTAATAAATGGAGTATGACCATCGATGCACGTATGTTGATTTATGCCTTCCAAACTCGAGATTTCGTTTTGTCTAGGTTTTTGGAAATTTTTAAACCGTCTATATTGCGCTTTAACTCCATGAATGTCTTAATAATGATAAATGAAAAAACTTTAATAAATGGAGTATGACCATCAGACGCACGTATGTTGATTTATGCTTTCCGAAAGTCGAGATTTCGTTTTAGGGCCTCGGTATTTGGAAATTTTCAAACTGTCTAATATTGCGCTTTTAACTCCATGAATGTTTTAATAATGATAAATGAAGAAACTTTAATAAATGGAGTATGACCATCGACGACGTATGTTGATTTATGCCTTCCGAAACTCGAGATTTCGTTTGAGGGTCTCGGTTTTGGAAATTTTAAAACCGCCTAATATTGCGCTTTTAACTCCACGAATGTCTTAATAATGATAAATGAAGAAATTTTAATAAATGGAGTATGACAATCAGACGCACGTATGTTGATTTATGCCTTCCAAACTCGAGATTTCGTTTGAGGGTCTCGGTTTTGAAAATTTTAAAACTGTCTAATATTGCGCTTTTAACACCACGAATGTCTTAATAATGATAAATGAAGAAACTTTAATAAATGGTGTATGACCATCAGACGCACGTATGTTGATTTATGCCTTCCGAAAGTCGAGATTTCGTTTGAGAGTTGCGATTTTTGGAAAATTTAAAACTGTCTAATATTGCAGTTTTAACTCCACGAATGTCTTAATAATGATAAATTAAGAAACTTTAATAAATGGTGTATGACCATCAGACGCACGTATGTTGATTTATGCCTTCCGAAACTCGAGATTTCGTTTGATGGTTTCGGTTTTTGGAAATTTTTAAACTGTCTAATATTGCAGTTTTAACTCCACGAATGTCTTAATAATGATAAATGAAGAAACTTTAATAAATGGAGTATGATCATCAGACGCACGTATGTTGATTTATGCCTTCCGAAACTCGAGATTTCGTTTGATAGTCTCGGTTTTAGGAAATTTTTAAACTGTCTATATTGCAGTTTTAACTCCATGAATGTCTTAATAATGATAAATGAAGAAACTTTAATAAATGGAGTATGACCATTGACGCACGTATGTTGATTTATGCCTTCCGAAACTCGAGATTTCGTTTGAGGGGCTCGGTTTTTTGGAAATTTTAGAACTGTCTAATATTGCGCTTTTAACACCACGAATGTCTTAATAATGATAAATGAAGAAACTTTAATAAATGGAGTATGACCATCCGACGCACGTATGTTGATTTATGCCTTCCGAAAGTCGAGATTTCGTTTGAGAGTCGATTTTTGGAAAATTTAAAACCGTCTAATATTGCGCTTTAACTCCACGAATGTCTTAATAATGATAAATGAAGAAACTTTAATAAATGGAGTATGACCATCAGACGCACGTATGTTGATTTATGCCTTCCGAAACTCGAGATTTCGTTTGATAGTCTCGGTTTTAGGAAATTTTTAAACTGTCTATATTGCAGTTTTAACTCCATGAATGTCTTAATAATGATAAATGAAGAAACTTTAATAAATGGAGTATGACCATCAGACGCACGTATGTTGATTTATGCCTTCCGAAACTCGAGATTTCGTTTGAGGGCTCGGTTTTTGGAAATTTTAGAACTGTCTAATATTGCAGTTTTAACACCACGAATGTCTTAATAATGATAAATGAAGAAGCTTTAATAAATGGTGTATGACCATCAGACGCACGTATGTTGATTTATGTCTTCCGAAAGTCGAGATTTCGTTTGAGAGTTGCGATTTTTGGAAAATTTAAAACTGTCTAATATTGCAGTTTTAACTCCACGAATGTCTTAATAATGATAAATGAAGAAACTTTAATAAATGGAGTATGACCATCAGACGCACGTATGTTGATTTATGCCTTCCGAAACTCGAGATTTCGTTTGATAGTCTCGGTTTTAGGAAATTTTTAAACTGTCTATATTGCAGTTTTAACTCCATGAATGTCTTAATAATGATAAATGAAGAAACTTTAATAAATGGAGTATGACCATCAGACGCACGTATGTTGATTTATGCCTTCCAAACTCGAGATTTCGTTTGAGGGCTCTTGTTTTTGGAAATTTTAGAACTGTCTAATATTGCAGTTTTAACACCACGAATGTCTTAATAATGATAAATGAAGAAGCTTTAATAAATGGAGTATGACCATCAGACGCACGTATGTTGATTTATGCCTTCCGAAACTCGAGATTTCGTTTGAGGGTTGCGATTTTTTTGGAAATTTTAAAACTGTCTAATATTGCGCTTTAACTCCACGAATGTTTTAATAATGATAAATGAAGAAACTTTAATAAATGGAGTATGATCATCTGATGCACGTATGTTGATTTATGCCTTCCGAAACTCGAGATTTCGTTTGTCTAGGTTTTTGGAAATTTTTAAACTGTCTATATTGCAGTTTTAACTCCATGAATGTCTTAATAATGATAAATGAAAAAACTTTAATAAATGGAGTATGACCATCAGACGCACGTATGTTGATTTATGCTTTCCGAAAGTCGAGATTTCGTTTTAGGGCCTCGGTATTTGGAAATTTTCAAACTGTCTAATATTGCAGTTTTAACTCCATGAATGTCTTAATAATGATAAATGAAGAAACTTTAATAAATGGAGTATGACCATCAGACGCACGTATGTTGATTTATGCCTTCCGAAACTCGAGATTTCGTTTGAGGGCTCGTTTTTTGGAAATTTTAAAACTGCCTAATATTGCAGTTTTAACTCCACGAATGTCTTAATAATGATAAATGAAGAAACTTTAATAAATGGTGTATGACCATCAGACGCACGTATGTTGATTTATGCCTTCCAAAACTCGAGATTTCGTTTGAGGGCTCGCTTATTGGAAATTTTAGAACTGTCTAATATTGCGCTTTAACACCACGAATGTCTTAATAATGATAAATGAAGAAACTTTAATAAATGGAGTATGACCATCAGACGCACGTATGTTGATTTATGCCTTCCGAAACTAGAGATTTCGTTTGAGGGCTCGGTTATTGGAAATTTTAGAACTGTCTAATATTGAAGTTTTAACACCACGAATGTCTTAATAATGATAAATGAAGAAACTTTAATAAATGGTGTATGACCATCAGACGCACGTATGTTGATTTATGCCTTCCGAAACTCGAGATTTCGTTTGAGGGCTCGGTTTTTGGAAATTTTAGAACTGTCTAATATTGTAGTTTTAACACCACGAATGTCTTAATAATGATAAATGAAGAAACTTTAATAAATGGTGTATGACCATCAGACGCACGTATGTTGATTTATGCCTTCCGAAAGTCGAGATTTCGTTTGAGGGTCTCGGTTTTTGGAAATTTTTAAACTGTCTATATTGCAGTTTTAACTCCGTGAATGTCTTAATAATGATAAATGAAGAAGCTTTAATAAATGGAGTATGACCATCAGACTCACGTATGTTGATTTATGCCTTCCGAAACTCGAGATTTCGTTTGAGGGTCTCGGTTTTTGGAAATTTTAAAACTGCCTAATATTGCAGTTTTAACTCCACGAATGTCTTAATAATGATAAATGAAGAAATTTTAATAAATGGAGTATGACAATCAGACGCACGTATGTTGATTTATGCCTTCCGAAACTCGAGATTTCGTTTGAGGGCTCGTTTTTTGGAAATTTTAAAACTGCCTAATATTGCAGTTTTAACTCCACGAATGTCTTAATAATGATAAATGAAGAAACTTTAATAAATGGTGTATGACCATCGACGACGTATGTTGATTTATGCCTTCCGAAACTCGAGATTTCGTTTGAGGGCTCGGTTATTGGAAATTTTAGAACTGTCTAATATTGCAGTTTTAACACCACGAATGTCTTAATAATGATAAATGAAGAAACTTTAATAAATGGAGTATGACCATCAGACGCACGTATGTTGATTTATGCCTTCCGAAACTAGAGATTTCGTTTGAGGGCTCGGTTATTGGAAATTTTAGAACTGTCTAATATTGAAGTTTTAACACCACGAATGTCTTAATAATGATAAATGAAGAAACTTTAATAAATGGTGTATGACCATCAGACGCACGTATGTTGATTTATGCCTTCCGAAACTCGAGATTTCGTTTGAGGGCTCGGTTTTTGGAAATTTTAGAACTGTCTAATATTGTAGTTTTAACACCACGAATGTCTTAATAATGATAAATGAAGAAACTTTAATAAATGGTGTATGACCATCAGACGCACGTATGTTGATTTATGCCTTCCGAAAGTCGAGATTTCGTTTGAGGGTCTCGGTTTTGAAATTTTTAAACTGTCTATATTGCGTTTAACTCCGTGAATGTCTTAATAATGATAAATGAAGAAGCTTTAATAAATGGAGTATGACCATCGACTCACGTATGTTGATTTATGCCTTCCAAACTCGAGATTTCGTTTGAGGGTCTCGGTTTTGAAATTTTAAAACGCCTAATATTGCGTTTTAACTCCACGAATGTCTTAATAATGATAAATGAAGAAACTTTAATAAATGGAGTATGACAATCAGACGCACGTATGTTGATTTATGCCTTCCGAAACTCGAGATTTCGTTTGAGGGTCTCGGTTTTTGAAAATTTTAAAACTGTCTAATATTGCAGTTTTAACACCACGAATGTCTTAATAATGATAAATGAAGAAACTTTAATAAATGGTGTATGACCATCAGACGCACGTATGTTGATTTATGCCTTCCGAAAGTCGAGATTTCGTTTGAGAGTTGCGATTTTTGGAAAATTTAAAACTGTCTAATATTGCAGTTTTAACTCCACGAATGTCTTAATAATGATAAATTAAGAAACTTTAATAAATGGTGTATGACCATCAGACGCACGTATGTTGATTTATGCCTTCCGAAACTCGAGATTTCGTTTGATGGTCTCGGTTTTTGGAAATTTTAGAACTGTCTAATATTGCAGTTTTAACACCACGAATGTCTTAATAATGATAAATGAAGAAGCTTTAATAAATGGTGTATGACCATCAGACGCACGTATGTTGATTTATGCCTTCCGAAAGTCGAGATTTCGTTTGAGGGCTCGGTTTTTGGAAATTTTAGAACTGTGTAATATTGCAGTTTTAACACCACGAATGTCTTAATAATGATAAATGAAGAAAATTTAATAAATGGTGTATGACCATCAGACGCACGTATGTTGATTTATGCCTTCCGAAAGTCGAGATTTCGTTTGAGAGTTGCGATTTTTGGAAAATT
This sequence comes from Silene latifolia, assembly GCF_048544455.1. Classification (NCBI taxonomy): domain Eukaryota; kingdom Viridiplantae; phylum Streptophyta; class Magnoliopsida; order Caryophyllales; family Caryophyllaceae; genus Silene; species Silene latifolia. The sequence goes on along the minus strand of NW_027413199.1, from coordinate 44,135 downwards.
TAAAACTGTCTAATATTGCAGTTTTAACTCCACGAATGTCTTAATAATGATAAATGAAGAAACTTTAATAAATGGAGTATGACCATCAGACGCACGTATGTTGATTTATGCCTTCCGAAACTCGAGATTTCGTTTGCGGGTCTCGGTTTTTGGAAATTTTTAAACTGTCTAATATTGCAGTTTTAACTCCACGAATGTTTTAATAATGATAAATGAAGAAACTTTAATAAATGGAGTATGACCATCAGACGCACGTATGTTGATTTATGCCTTCCGAAACTCGAGATTTCGTTTGCGGGTCTCGGTTTTTGGAAATTTTTAAACTGTCTAATATTGCAGTTTTAACTCCACGAATGTGTTAATAATGATAAATGAAGAAACTTTAATAAATGGAGTATGACAATCAGACGCACGTATGTTGATTTATGCCTTCCGAAACTCGAGATTTCGTTTGAGGGTCTCGGTTTTTGAAAATTTTAAAACTGTCTAATATTGCAGTTTTAACACCACGAATGTCTTAATAATGATAAATGAAGAAACTTTAATAAATGGTGTATGACCATCAGACGCACGTATGTTGATTTATGCCTTCCGAAAGTCGAGATTTCGTTTGAGAGTTGCGATTTTTGGAAAATTTAAAACTGTCTAATATTGCAGTTTTAACTCCACGAATGTCTTAATAATGATAAATTAAGAAACATTAATAAATGGTGTATGACCATCAGACGCACGTATGTTGATTTATGCCTTCCGAAAGTCGAGATTTCGTTTGAGAGCCTCGGTTTTGGAAATTTTAAAACTGTCTAATATTGCAGTTTTAACTCCACGAATGTCTTAATAATGATAAATGAAGAAACTTTAATAAATGGAGTATGACCATCGAGACGTATGTTGATTTATGCCTTCCGAAACTCGAGATATCGTTTGAGGGTCGATTTTTGGAAATTTTCAAACTGTCTAATATTGCCGTTTTAACTCCACGAATGTCTTAATAATGATAAATGAAGAAACTTTAATAAATGGAGTATGACCATCAGACGCACGTATGTTGATTTATGCCTTCCGAAACTCGAGATTTCGTTTGAGGGTCTCGGTTTTTGGAAATTTTAAACTGTCTATATTGCAGTTTTAACTCCATGAATGTCTTAATAATGATAAATGAAGAAGCTTTAATAAATGGAGTATGACCATCAGACGCACGTATGTTGATTTATGCCTTCCGAAACTCGAGATTTCGTTTGAGGGTTGCGATTTTTGGAAATTTTAAAACTGTCTAATATTGCAGTTTTAACTCCACGAATGTCTTAATAATGATAAATGAAGAAACTTTAATAAATGGAGTATGACCATCAGACGCACGTATGTTGATTTATGCCTTCCGAAACTCGAGATTTCGTTTGAGGGTTGCGATTTTTGGAAATTTTAAAACTGTCTATATTGCAGTTTTAACTCCATGAATGTCTTAATAATGATAAATGAAAAAACTTTAATAAATGGAGTATGACCATCAGACGCACGTATGTTGATTTATGCCTTCCGAAACTCGAGATTTCGTTTGAGGGCCTCGTTTTTGGAAATTTACAAACTGTCTAATATTGCAGTTTTAACTCCATGAATGTCTTAATAATAATAAATGAAGAAGCTTTAATAAATGGATTATGACCATCAGACGCACGTATGTTGATTTATGCCTTCCGAAACTCGAGATTTCGTTTGATGGTCTCGGTTTTAGGAAATTTTCAAACTGTCTAATATTGCAGTTTTAACTCCACGAATGTCTTAATAATGATAAATGAAGAAGCTTTAATAAATGGAGTATGACCATCAGACGCACGTATGTTGATTTATGCCTTCCGAAACTCGAGATTTCGTTTGAGAGTTGCGATTTTTGGAAAATTTAAAACTGTCTAATATTGCAGTTTTAACTCCACGAATGTCTTAATAATGATAAATGAAGAAACTTTAATAAATGGAGTATGACCATCAGACGCACGTATGTTGATTTATGCCTTCCGAAACTCGAGATTTCGTTTGAGGGTCTCGGTTTTTGGAAATTTTAAACTGTCTATATTGCAGTTTTAACTCCATGAATGTCTTAATAATGATAAATGAAGAAGCTTTAATAAATGGAGTATGACCATCAGACGCACGTATGTTGATTTATGCCTTCCGAAACTCGAGATTTCGTTTGAGGGTTGCGATTTTTGGAAATTTTAAAACTGTCTAATATTGCAGTTTTAACTCCACGAATGTCTTAATAATGATAAATGAAGAAACTTTAATAAATGGAGTATGACCATCAGACGCACGTATGTTGATTTATGCCTTCCGAAACTCGAGATTTCGTTTGCGGGTCTAGGTTTTTGGAAATTTTTAAACTGTCTATATTGCAGTTTTAACTCCATGAATGTCTTAATAATGATAAATGAAAAAACTTTAATAAATGGAGTATGACCATCCGACGCACGTATGTTGATTTATGCCTTCCGAAAGTCGAGATTTCGTTTTAGGGCCTCGGTTTTGGAAATTTTCAAACTGTCTAATATTGCGCTTTAACTCCATGAATGTCTTAATAATGATAAATGAAGAAACTTTAATAAATGGAGTATGACCATCAGACGCACGTATGTTGATTTATGCCTTCCGAAACTCGAGATTTCGTTTGAGGGCTCGTTTTTTGGAAATTTTAAAACTGCCTAATATTGCAGTTTTAACTCCACGAATGTCTTAATAATGATAAATGAAGAAACTTTAATAAATGGTGTATGACCATCAGACGCACGTATGTTGATTTATGCCTTCCGAAACTCGAGATTTCGTTTGATGGTCTCGGTTTTTGGAAATTTTTAAACTGTCTAATATTGCAGTTTTAACTCCACGAATGTCTTAATAATGATAAATGAAGAAACTTTAATAAATGGAGTATGATCATCAGACGCACGTATGTTGATTTATGTCTTCCGAAACTCGAGATTTCGTTTGATGGTCTCGGTTTTAGGAAATTTTTAAACTCTAATATTGCGTTTTAACTCCTAAAAGTCTTAATAATGATAAATAAAGAAACTTTAATAAATGGAGTATGACCATCAGACGCACGTATGTTGATTTATGCCTTCCGAAACTCGAGATTTCGTTTGAGGGTCTCGATTTTTGGAAATTTTTAAACTGTCTAATATTGCAGTTTTAACTCCATGAATGTCTTAATAATGATAAATGAAGAAGCTTTAATAAATGGAGTATGACCATAAGACTCACGTATGTTGATTTATGCCTTCCGAAACTCGAGATTTCGTTTGAGGGTCTCGATTTTTGGAAATTTTTAAACTGTCTAATATTGCAGTTTTAACTCCATGAATGTCTTAATAATGATAAATGAAGAAGCTTTAATAAATGGAGTATGACCATCAGACTCACGTATGTTGATTTATGCCTTCCGAAACTCGAGATTTCGTTTGAGGGTCTCGGTTTTTTGGAAATTTTTAAACTGTCTATATTGCGCTTTTAACTCCATGAATGTCTTAATAATGATAAATGAAAAAACTTTAATAAATGGAGTATGACCATCAGACGCACGTATGTTGATTTATGCCTTCCGAAACTCGAGATTTCGTTTGAGGGGCTCGTTTTGGAAATTTACAAACCGTCTAATATTGCGTTTTAACTCCATGAATGTCTTAATAATAATAAATGAAGAAGCTTTAATAAATGGATTATGACCATCAGACGCACGTATGTTGATTTATGCCTTCCGAAACTCGAGATTTCGTTTGATGGTCTCGGTTTTAGGAAATTTTCAAACTGTCTAATATTGCGCTTTAACTCCACGAATGTCTTAATAATGATAAATGAAGAAGCTTTAATAAATGGAGTATGACCATCAGACGCACGTATGTTGATTTATGCCTTCCGAAACTCGAGATTTCGTTTGAGGGTTGCGATTTTTGGAAATTTTAAAACTGTCTAATATTGCAGTTTTAACTCCACGAATGTCTTAATAATGATAAATGAAGAAACTTTAATAAATGGAGTATGACCATCAGACGCACGTATGTTGATTTATGCCTTCCGAAACTCGAGATTTCGTTTGAGGGTCTCGGTTTTGGAAATTTTAAACTGTCTATATTGCGCTTTTAACTCCATGAATGTCTTAATAATGATAAATGAAGAAGCTTTAATAAATGGAGTATGACCATCAGACGCACGTATGTTGATTTATGCCTTCCGAAACTCGAGATTTCGTTTGAGGGTTGCGATTTTTGGAAATTTTAAAACTGTCTAATATTGCAGTTTTAACTCCACGAATGTCTTAATAATGATAAATGAAGAAACTTTAATAAATGGAGTATGACCATCAGACGCACGTATGTTGATTTATGCCTTCCGAAACTCGAGATTTCGTTTGCGGGTCTAGGTTTTTGGAAATTTTTAAACTGTCTATATTGCAGTTTTAACTCCATGAATGTCTTAATAATGATAAATGAAAAAACTTTAATAAATGGAGTATGACCATCAGACGCACGTATGTTGATTTATGCTTTCCGAAAGTCGAGATTTCGTTTTAGGGCCTCGGTTTTTGGAAATTTTCAAACTGTCTAATATTGCAGTTTTAACTCCATGAATGTCTTAATAATGATAAATGAATAAACTTTAATAAATGGAGTATGACCATCAGACGCACGTATGTTGATTTATGCCTTCCGAAACTCGAGATTTCGTTTGAGGGCTCGTTTTTTGGAAATTTTAAAACTGCCTAATATTGCAGTTTTAACTCCACGAATGTCTTAATAATGATAAATGAAGAAACTTTAATAAATGGTGTATGACCATCAGACGCACGTATGTTGATTTATGCCTTCCGAAACTCGAGATTTCGTTTGAGGGCTCGGTTATTGGAAATTTTAGAACTGTCTAATATTGCAGTTTTAACACCACGAATGTCTTAATAATGATAAATGAAGAAACTTTAATAAATGGAGTATGACCATCAGACGCACGTATGTTGATTTATGCCTTCCGAAACTAGAGATTTCGTTTGAGGGCTCGGTTATTGGAAATTTTAGAACTGTCTAATATTGAAGTTTTAACACCACGAATGTCTTAATAATGATAAATGAAGAAACTTTAATAAATGGTGTATGACCATCAGACGCACGTATGTTGATTTATGCCTTCCGAAACTCGAGATTTCGTTTGAGGGCTCGGTTTTTGGAAATTTTAGAACTGTCTAATATTGTAGTTTTAACACCACGAATGTCTTAATAATGATAAATGAAGAAACTTTAATAAATGGTGTATGACCATCAGACGCACGTATGTTGATTTATGCCTTTCGAAAGTCGAGATTTCATTTGAGGGTCTCGGTTTTTGGAAATTTTTAAACTGTCTATATTGCAGTTTTAACTCCGTGAATGTCTTAATAATGATAAATGAAGAAGCTTTAATAAATGGAGTATGACCATCAGACTCACGTATGTTGATTTATGCCTTCCGAAACTCGAGATTTCGTTTGAGGGTCTCGGTTTTTGGAAATTTTTAAACTGTCTATATTGCAGTTTTAACTCCATGAATGTCTTAATAATGATAAATGAAAAAACTTTAATAAATGGAGTATGACCATCAGACGCACGTATGTTGATTTATGCCTTCCGAAACTCGAGATTTCGTTTGAGGGCCTCGTTTTTGGAAATTTACAAACTGTCTAATATTGCAGTTTTAACTCCATGAATGTCTTAAGAATGATAAATGAAAAAACTTTAATAAATGGAGTATGACCATCAGACGCACATATGTTGATTTATGCCTTCCGAAACTCGAGATTTCGTTTGAGGGCTCGGTTTTTGGAAATTTTACAACTGTCTAATATTGCAGTTTTAACTCCACGAATGTCTTAATAATGATAAATGAAGAAACTTTAATAAATGGAGTATGACCATCAGACTCACGTATGTTGATTTATGCCTTCCGAAACTCGAGATTTCGTTTGAGGGCCTCGTTTTTGGAAATTTACAAACTGTCTAATATTGCAGTTTTAACTCCATGAATTTCTTAATAATAATAAATGAAGAAGCTTTAATAAATGGATTATGACCATCAGACGCACGTATGTTGATTTATGCCTTCCGAAACTCGAGATTTCGTTTGATGGTCTCGGTTTTAGGAAATTTTCAAACTGTCTAATATTGCAGTTTTAACTCCACGAATGTCTTAATAATGATAAATGAAGAAGCTTTAATAAATGGAGTATGACCATCGACGACGTATGTTGATTTATGCCATCCGAAACTCGAGATTTCGTTTGAGGGTTGCGATTTTTGGAAATTTTAAAACTGTCTAATATTGCAGTTTTAACTCCACGAATGTCTTAATAATGATAAATGAAGAAACTTTAATAAATGGAGTATGACCATCAGACGCACGTATGTTGATTTATGCCTTCCGAAACTCGAGATATCGTTTGAGGGTTGCGATTTTTGGAAATTTTAAAACTGTCTAATATTGCAGTTTTAACGCCACGAATGTCTTAATAATGATAAATGAAAAAGCTTTAATAAATGGAGTATAACCATCAGACGCACGTATGTTGATTTATGCCTTCCGAAACTCGAGATTTCGTTTGAGGGTCTCGGTTTTTGAAAATTTTAAAACTGTCTAATATTGCAGTTTTAACACCACGAATGTCTTAATAATGATAAATGAAGAAACTTTAATAAATGGTGTATGACCATCAGACGCACGTATGTTGATTTATGCCTTCCGAAAGTCGAGATTTCGTTTGAGAGTTGCGATTTTTGGAAAATTTAAAACTGTCTAATATTGCAGTTCTAACTCCACGAATGTCTTAATAATGATAAATGAAGAAACTTTAATAAATGGTGTATGACCATCAGACGCACGTATGTTGATTTATGCCTTCCGAAAGTCGAGATTTCGTTTGAGAGCCTCGGTTTTGGAAATTTTAAAACTGTCTAATATTGCAGTTTTAACTCCACGAATGTCTTAATAATGATAAATGAAGAAACTTTAATAAATGGAGTATGACCATCAGACGCACGTATGTTGATTTATGCCTTCCGAAACTCGAGATATCGTTTGAGGGTTGCGATTTTTGGAAATTTTAAAACTGTCTAATATTGCAGTTTTAACTCCACGAATGTCTTAATAATGATAAATGAAGAAGCTTTAATAAATGGAGTATAACCATCAGACGCACGTATGTTGATTTATGCCTTCCGAAACTCGAGATTTCGTTTGATGGTCTCGGTTTTTGGAAATTTTTAAACTGTCTAATATTGCAGTTTTAACTCCACGAATGTCTTAATAATGATAAATGAAGAAACTTTAATAAATGGAGTATGATCATCAGACGCACGTATGTTGATTTATGCCTTCCGAAACTCGAGATTTCGTTTGATGGTCTCGGTTTTAGGAAATTTTTAAACTGTCTAATATTGCAGTTTTAACTCCTAAAAGTCTTAATAATGATAAATAAAGAAACTTTAATAAATGGAGTATGACCATCAGACGCACGTATGTTGATTTATGCCTTCCGAAACTCGAGATTTCGTTTGAGGGTCTAGGTTTTTGGAAATTTTTAAACTGTCTAATATTGCAGTTTTAACTCCATGAATGTCTTAATAATGATAAATGAAGAAGCTTTAATAAATGGAGTATGACCATAAGACTCACGTATGTTGATTTATGCCTTCCGAAACTCGAGATTTCGTTTGAGGGTCTCGATTTTTGGAAATTTTTAAACTGTCTAATATTGCAGTTTTAACTCCATGAATGTCTTAATAATGATAAATGAAGAAGCTTTAATAAATGGAGTATGACCATCAGACTCACGTATGTTGATTTATGCCTTCCGAAACTCGAGATTTCGTTTGAGGGTCTCGGTTTTGGAAATTTTTAAACTGTCTATATTGCAGTTTTAACTCCATGAATGTCTTAATAATGATAAATGAAAAAACTTTAATAAATGGAGTATGACCACCAGACGCACGTATGTTGATTTATGCCTTCCGAAACTCGAGATTTCGTTTGAGGGCCTCGTTTTTGGAAATTTACAAACTGTCTAATATTGCAGTTTTAACTCCATGAATGTCTTAATAATAATAAATGAAGAAGCTTTAATAAATGGATTATGACCATCAGACGCACGTATGTTGATTTATGCCTTCCGAAACTCGAGATTTCGTTTGATGGTCTCGGTTTTAGGAAATTTTCAAACTGTCTAATATTGCAGTTTTAACTCCACGAATGTCTTAATAATGATAAATGAAGAAGCTTTAATAAATGGAGTATGACCATCAGACGCACGTATGTTGATTTATGCCTTCCAAACTCGAGATTTCGTTTGAGGTTGCGATTTTTGGAAATTTTCAAACTGTCTAATATTGCAGTTTTAACTCCACGAATGTCTTAATAATGATAAATGAAGAAACTTTAATAAATGGAGTATGACCATCAGACGCACGTATGTTGATTTATGCCTTCCGAAACTCGAGATTTCGTTTGAGGGTCTCGGTTTTTGGAAATTTTAAACTGTCTATATTGCAGTTTTAACTCCATGAATGTCTTAATAATGATAAATGAAGAAGCTTTAATAAATGGAGTATGACCATCAGACGCACGTATGTTGATTTATGCCTTCCGAAACTCGAGATTTCGTTTGAGGGTTGCGATTTTTGGAAATTTTAAAACTGTCTAATATTGCAGTTTTAACTCCACGAATGTCTTAATAATGATAAATGAAAAAACTTTAATAAATGGAGTATGACCATCAGACGCACGTATGTTGATTTATGCTTTCCGAAAGTCGAGATTTCGTTTTAGGGCCTCGGTTTTTGGAAAATTTCAAACTGTCTAATATTGCAGTTTTAACTCCATGAATGTCTTAATAATGATAAATGAAGAAACTTTAATAAATGGAGTATGACCATCAGACGCACGTATGTTGATTTATGCCTTCCGAAACTCGAGATTTCGTTTGAGGGCTCGTTTTTTGGAAATTTTAAAACTGCCTAATATTGCAGTTTTAACTCCACGAATGTCTTAATAATGATAAATGAAGAAACTTTAATAAATGGTGTATGACCATCAGACGCACGTATGTTGATTTATGCCTTCCGAAACTCGAGATTTCGTTTGAGGGCTCGGTTATTGGAAATTTTAGAACTGTCTAATATTGCGTTTAACACCACGAATGTCTTAATAATGATAAATGAAGAAACTTTAATAAATGGAGTATGACCATCAGACGCACGTATGTTGATTTATGCCTTCCGAAACTAGAGATTTCGTTTGAGGGCTCGGTTATTGGAAATTTTAGAACTGTCTAATATTGAAGTTTTAACACCACGAATGTCTTAATAATGATAAATGAAGAAACTTTAATAAATGGTGTATGACCATCAGACGCACGTATGTTGATTTATGCCTTCCGAAAGTCGAGATTTCGTTTGAGAGCCTCGATTTTGGAAATTTTAAAACTGTCTAATATTGCAGTTTTAACTCCACGAATGTCTTAATAATGATAAATGAAGAAACTTTAATAAATGGAGTATGACCATCAGACGCACGTATGTTGATTTATGCCTTCCGAAACTCGAGATTTCGTTTGAGGGCTCGGTTTTTGGAAATTTTAGAACTGTCTAATATTGCAGTTTTAACACCACGAATGTCTTAATAATGATAAATGAAGAAACTTTAATAAATGGTGTATGACCATCAGACGCACGTATGTTGATTTATGCCTTCCGAAACTCGAGATTTCGTTTGTCTCTCGGTTTTGGAATTTTTAAACTGTCTATATTGCGCTTTTAACTCCATGAATGTCTTAAGAATGATAAATGAAAAAACTTTAATAAATGGAGTATGACCATCAGACGCACATATGTTGATTTATGCCTTCCGAAACTCGAGATTTCGTTTGAGGGCTCGGTTTTTGGAAATTTTTAAACTGTCTATATTGCAGTTTTAACTCCATGAATGTCTTAAGAATGATAAATGAAAAAACTTTAATAAATGGAGTATGACCATCAGACGCACGTATGTTGATTTATGCCTTCCGAAACTCGAGATTTCGTTTGATGGTCTCGGTTTTAGGAAATTTTTAAACTGTCTAATATTGCAGTTTTAACTCCTAAAAGTCTTAATAATGATAAATAAAGAAACTTTAATAAATGGAGTATGACCATCGACGCGCACGTATGTTGATTTATGCCTTCCGAAACTCGAGATTTCGTTTGAGGGTCTAGGTTTTTGGAAATTTTTAAACTGTCTAATATTGCAGTTTTAACTCCATGAATGTCTTAATAATGATAAATGAAGAAGCTTTAATAAATGGAGTATGACCATAAGACTCACGTATGTTGATTTATGCCTTCCGAAACTCGAGATTTCGTTTGAGGGCCTCGGTTTTTGGAAATTTTAAAACTGTCTAATATTGCAGTTTTAACTCCACGAATGTCTTAATAATGATAAATAAAAAAATTTTAATAAATGGAGTATGACCATCAGACGCACGTATGTTGATTTATGGTTTCCGAAACTCGAGATTTCGTTTGAGGGCTCGGTTTTTGGAAATTTTAAAACTGTCTAATATTGCAGTTTTAACTCCACGAATGTCTTAATAATGATAAATGAAGAAACTTTAATAAATGGAGTATGACCATCAGACGAACGTATGTTGATTTATGCCTTCCGAAACTCGAGATTTCGTTTGAGGGCTCGGTTTTTGGAAATTTTAAAACAGTCTAATATTGCAGTTTTAACTCCCTGAATGTCTTAATAATGATAAATGAGGAAACTTTTGTGAATGGAGTATGACCATCAGACGCACGTATGTTGATTTATGCCTTCCGAAAGTCGAGATTTCGTTTATAGGTCTCGGTTTTAGGAAATTTCAAACTGTCTAATATTGTAGTTTTAACTCCGTGAATGTCTTAATAATGATAAATGAAAAAACTTTAATAAATGGAGTATGACCATCAGACGCACGTATGTTGATTTATGCCTTCCGAAACTCGAGATTTCGTTTGAGGGCCTCGTTTTTGGAAATTTACAAACTGTCTAATATTGCAGTTTTAACTCCATGAATGTCTTAATAATAATAAATGAAGAAGCTTTAATAAATGGATTATGACCATCAGACGCACGTATGTTGATTTATGCCTTCCGAAACTCGAGATTTCGTTTGATGGTCTCGGTTTTAGGAAATTTTCAAACTGTCTAATATTGCAGTTTTAACTCCACGAATGTCTTAATAATGATAAATGAAGAAGCTTTAATAAATGGAGTATGACCATCAGACGCACGTATGTTGATTTATGCCTTCCGAAACTCGAGATTTCGTTTGAGGGTTGCGATTTTGGGAAATTTTAAAACTGTCTAATATTGCAGTTTTAACTCCACGAATGTCTTAATAATGATAAATGAAGAAACTTTAATAAATGGAGTATGACCATCAGACGAACGTATGTTGATTTATGCCTTCCGAAACTCGAGATTTCGTTTGAGGGCTCGGTTTTTGGAAATTTTAAAACAGTCTAATATTGCAGTTTTAACTCCCTGAATGTCTTAATAATGATAAATGAGGAAACTTTTGTGAATGGAGTATGACCATCAGACGCACGTATGTTGATTTATGCCTTCCGAAAGTCGAGATTTCGTTTATAGGTCTCGGTTTTAGGAAATTTCAAACTGTCTAATATTGTAGTTTTAACTCCGTGAATGTCTTAATAATGATAAATGAAAAAACTTTAATAAATGGAGTATGACCATCAGACGCACGTATGTTGATTTATGCCTTCCGAAACTCGAGATTTCGTTTGAGGGCCTCGTTTTTGGAAATTTACAAACTGTCTAATATTGCGCTTTAACTCCATGAATGTCTTAATAATAATAAATGAAGAAGCTTTAATAAATGGATTATGACCATCAGACGCACGTATGTTGATTTATGCCTTCCGAAACTCGAGATTTCGTTTGATGGTCTCGGTTTTAGGAAATTTTCAAACTGTCTAATATTGCGCTTTAACTCCACGAATGTCTTAATAATGATAAATGAAGAAGCTTTAATAAATGGAGTATGACCATCAGACGCACGTATGTTGATTTATGCCTTCCGAAACTCGAGATTTCGTTTGAGGGTTGCGATTTTTGGAAATTTTAAAACTGTCTAATATTGCAGTTTTAACTCCACGAATGTCTTAATAATGATAAATGAAGAAACTTTAATAAATGGAGTATGACCATCAGACGCACGTATGTTGATTTATGCCTTCCGAAACTCGAGATTTCGTTTGAGGGTCTCGGTTTTTGGAAATTTTAAACTGTCTATATTGCAGTTTTAACTCCATGAATGTCTTAATAATGATAAATGAAGAAGCTTTAATAAATGGAGTATGACCATCAGACGCACGTATGTTGATTTATGCCTTCCGAAACTCGAGATTTCGTTTGAGGGTCGATTTTTTTGGAAATTTTAAAACCGTCTAATATTGCGCTTTTAACTCCATGAATGTCTTAATAATGATAAATGAAAAAACTTTAATAAATGGAGTATGACCATCAGACGCACGTATGTTGATTTATGCTTTCCGAAAGTCGAGATTTCGTTTTAGGGCCTCGGTTTTTGGAAATTTTCAAACTGTCTAATATTGCAGTTTTAACTCCATGAATGTCTTAATAATGATAAATGAAGAAACTTTAATAAATGGAGTATGACCATCAGACGCACGTATGTTGATTTATGCCTTCCGAAACTCGAGATTTCGTTTGAGGCTCGTTTTTGGAAATTTTAAAACCGCCTAATATTGCAGTTTTAACTCCACGAATGTCTTAATAATGATAAATGAAGAAACTTTAATAAATGGTGTATGACCATCAGACGCACGTATGTTGATTTATGCCTTCCGAAACTCGAGATTTCGTTTGAGGGCTCGGTTATTGGAAATTTTAGAACTGTCTAATATTGCAGTTTTAACACCACGAATGTCTTAATAATGATAAATGAAGAAACTTTAATAAATGGAGTATGACCATCAGACGCACGTATGTTGATTTATGCCTTCCGAAACTAGAGATTTCGTTTGAGGGCTCGGTTATTGGAAATTTTAGAACTGTCTAATATTGAAGTTTTAACACCACGAATGTCTTAATAATGATAAATGAAGAAACTTTAATAAATGGTGTATGACCATCAGACGCACGTATGTTGATTTATGCCTTCCGAAAGTCGAGATTTCGTTTGAGAGCCTCGATTTTGGAAATTTTAAAACTGTCTAATATTGCAGTTTTAACTCCACGAATGTCTTAATAATGATAAATGAAGAAACTTTAATAAATGGAGTATGACCATTGACGCACGTATGTTGATTTATGCCTTCCAAAACTCGAGATTTCGTTTGAGGGCTCGGTTTTGGAAATTTTAGAACTGTCTAATATTGCAGTTTTAACACCACGAATGTCTTAATAATGATAAATGAAGAAACTTTAATAAATGGTGTATGACCATCAGACGCACGTATGTTGATTTATGCCTTCCGAAACTCGAGATTTCGTTTGCGGGTCTCGGTTTTTGGAAATTTTTAAACTGTCTATATTGCAGTTTTAACTCCATGAATGTCTTAAGAATGATAAATGAAAAAACTTTAATAAATGGAGTATGACCATCAGACGCACATATGTTGATTTATGCCTTCCGAAACTCGAGATTTCGTTTGAGGGCTCGGTTTTGGAAATTTTTAAACTGTCTATATTGCGTTTTAACTCCATGAATGTCTTAATAATGATAAATGAAGAAACTTTAATAAATGGAGTATGACCATCAGACGCACGTATGTTGATTTATGCCTTCCGAAACTCGAGATTTCGTTTGATGGTCTCGGTTTTAGGAAATTTTTAAACTGTCTAATATTGCAGTTTTAACTCCTAAAAGTCTTAATAATGATAAATAAAGAAACTTTAATAAATGGAGTATGACCATCAGACGCACGTATGTTGATTTATGCCTTCCGAAACTCGAGATTTCGTTTGAGGGTCTAGGTTTTGGAAATTTTCAAACTGTCTAATATTGCAGGTTTAACTCCATGAATGTCTTAATAATGATAAATGAAGAAGCTTTAATAAATGGAGTATGACCATAAGACTCACGTATGTTGATTTATGCCTTCCGAAACTCGAGATTTCGTTTGAGGGCCTCGGTTTTTGGAAATTTTAAAACTGTCTAATATTGCGCTTTAACTCCACGAATGTCTTAATAATGATAAATAAAAAAATTTTAATAAATGGAGTATGACCATCAGACGCACGTATGTTGATTTATGATTTCCGAAACTCGAGATTTCGTTTGAGGGTCTCGGTTTTGGAAATTTTAAAACTGTCTAATATTGCAGTTTTAACTCCACGAATGTCTTAATAATGATAAATGAAGAAACTTTAATCAATGGAGTATGACCATCAGACGAACGTATGTTGATTTATGCCTTCCGAAACTCGAGATTTCGTTTGAGGGTCTCGGTTTTAGGAAATTTTCAAACTGTCTAATATTGACGTTTTAACTCCACGAATGTCTTAATAATGATAAATGAAGAAACTTTAATAAATGGAGTATGACCATCGGACGCACGTATGTTGATTTATGCCTTCCGAAACTCGAGATTTCGTTTGAGGGCTCGGTTTTGGAAATTTTAAAACAGTCTAATATTGCGTTTTAACTCCTGAATGTCTTAATAATGATAAATGAGGAAACTTTTGTGAATGGAGTATGACCATCAGACGCACGTATGTTGATTTATGCCTTCCGAAAGTCGAGATTTCGTTTATAGGTCTCGGTTTTAGGAAATTTCAAACTGTCTAATATTGTAGTTTTAACTCCGTGAATGTCTTAATAATGATAAAAAAATAAACTTTTGTAAATGGAGTATGACCATCAGACGCACGTATGTTGATTTATGCCTTCCGAAAGTCGAGATTTCGTTTGAGGGCCTCGGTTTTTGGAAATTTTCAAACTGTCTAATATTTCAGTTTTAACTCCATGAATGTCTTAATAATGATAAATGAAGAAACTTTAATAAATGGAGTATGACCATCAGACGCACGTATGTTGATTTATGCCTTCCGAAACTCGAGATTTCGTTTGATGGTCTCGGTTTTTGGAAATTTTAAAACTGTGTAATATTGCAGTTTTAACTCCACGAATGTCTTAATAATAATAAATGAAGAAATTTTAATAAATGGAGTATGACCATCAGACGCACGTATGTTGATTTATGCCTTCCGAAACTCGATATTTCGTTTGAGGGTCTCGGATTTTGTAAATTTTAAAACTGTCTAATATTGCGTTTAACTCCCTGAATGTCTTAATAATGATAAATGAGGAAACTTTTGTGAATGTAGTATGACCATCAGACGCACGTATGTTGATTTATGCCTTCCAAACTCGAGATTTCGTTTGAGGGTCTCGGTTTAGGAAATTTTCAAACTGTCTAATATTGCGCTTTAACTCCTGAATGTCTTAATAATGATAAATGAGGAAACTTTTGTGAATGGAGTATAACCATCAGACGCACGTATGTTGATTTATGCCTTCCGAAAGTCGAGATTTCGTTTATAGGTCTCGGTTTTAGGAAATTTCAAACTGTCTAATATTGTAGTTTTCACTCCGTGAATGTCTTAATAATGATAAAAAAATAAACTTTTGTAAATGTAGTATGACCATCAGACGCACGTATGTTGATTTATGCCTTCCGAAAGTCGAGATTTCGTTTGAGGGCCTCGGTTTTTGGAAATTTTCAAACTGTCTAATATTACAGTTTTAACTCCATGAATGTCTTAATAATGATAAATGAGGAGAATTTTGTAAATGGAGTATGACCATCAGACGCACGTATGTTGATTTATGCCTTCCGAAAGTCGAGATTTCGTTTGAGAGCCTCGGTTTTTGGAAATTTTCAAACTGTCTAATATTTCAGTTTTAACTCCATGAATGTCTTAATAATGATAAATGAAGAAACTTTAATAAATGGAGTATGACCATCAGACGCACGTATGTTGATTTATGCCTTCCGAAACTCGAGATTTCGTTTGAGGGCCTCGGTTTTAGGAAATTTTCAAACTGTCTAATATTGCTGTTTTAACTCCACGAATATCTTAATAATGATAAATGAAGAAACTTTAATAAATGGAGTATGACCATCAGACGCACGTATGTTGATTTATGCCTTCCGAAACTCGAGATTTCGTTTGAGGGTCTCGGTTTTTGGAAATTTTAAAACTGTCTAATATTGCAGTTTTAACTCTACGAATGTCTTAATAATGATAAATGAAGAAACTTTAATAAATGGAGTATGACCATCAGACGAACGTATGTTGATTTATGCCTTCCGAAACTCGAGATTTCGTTTGAGGGTCTCGGTTTTTGGAAATTTTAAAACTGTCTAATATTGCAGTTTTAACTCCACGAATGTCTTAATAATGATAAATGAAGAAACTTCAATAAATGGAGTATGACCATCAGACGCACGTATGTTGATTTATGCCTTCCGAAAGTCGAGATTTCGTTTGAGAGCCTCGGTTTTGGAAATTTTAAAACTGTCTAATATTGCAGTTTTAACTCCACGAATGTCTTAATAATGATAAATGAAGAAACTTTAATAAATGGAGTATGACCATCAGACGCACATATGTTGATTTATGCCTTCCGAAACTCGAGATTTCGTTTGAGGGTCTCGGTTTTTGAAAATTTTAAAACTGTCTAATATTGCAGTTTTAACACCACGAATGTCTTAATAATGATAAATGAAGAAACTTTAATAAATGGTGTATGACCATCAGACGCACGTATGTTGATTTATGCCTTTCGAAACTCGAGATTTCGTTTGAGGGTCTCGGTTTTTGGAAATTTTAAAACTGTCTAATATTGCAGTTCTAACTCCACGAATGTCTTAATAATGATAAATGAAGAAACTTTAATAAATGGTGTATGACCATCAGACGCACGTATGTTGATTTATGCCTTCCGAAAGTCGAGATTTCGTTTGAGAGGCTCGGTTTTTGGAAATTTTAAAACTGTCTAATATTGCAGTTTTAACTCCACGAATGTCTTAATAATGATAAATGAAGAAACTTTAATAAATGGAGTATGACCATCAGACGCACGTATGTTGATTTATGCCTTCCGAAACTCGAGATATCGTTTGAGGGTTGCGATTTTTGAAATTTTAAAACTCAAAATATTGCGTTTTAACTCCACGAATGTCTTAATAATGATAAATGAAGAAGCTTTAATAAATGGAGTATAACCATCAGACGCACGTATGTTGATTTATGCCTTCCGAAACTCGAGATTTCGTTTGATGGTCTCGGTTTTTGGAAATTTTTAAACTGTCTAATATTGCAGTTTTAACTCCACGAATGTCTTAATAATGATAAATGAAGAAACTTTAATAAATGGAGTATGATCATCGACGACGTATGTTGATTTATGCCTTCCGAAACTCGAGATTTCGTTTGATGGTCTCGGTTTTAGGAAATTTTTAAACTGTCTAATATTGCAGTTTTAACTCCTAAAAGTCTTAATAATGATAAATAAAGAAACTTTAATAAATGGAGTATGACCATCAGACGCACGTATGTTGATTTATGCCTTCCGAAACTCGAGATTTCGTTTGAGGGTCTAGGTTTTTGGAAATTTTTAAACTGTCTAATATTGCAGTTTTAACTCCATGAATGTCTTAATAATGATAAATGAAGAAGCTTTAATAAATGGAGTATGACCATAAGACTCACGTATGTTGATTTATGCCTTCCGAAACTCGAGATTTCGTTTGAGGGTCTCGATTTTTGGAAATTTTTAAACTGTCTAATATTGCAGTTTTAACTCCATGAATGTCTTAATAATGATAAATGAAGAAGCTTTAATAAATGGAGTATGACCATCAGACTCACGTATGTTGATTTATGCCTTCCGAAACTCGAGATTTCGTTTGAGGGTCTCGGTTTTTGGAAATTTTTAAACTGTCTATATTGCAGTTTTAACTCCATGAATGTCTTAATAATGATAAATGAAAAAACTTTAATAAATGGAGTATGACCATCAGACGCACGTATGTTGATTTATGCCTTCCGAAACTCGAGATTTCGTTTGAGGGCCTCGTTTTTGGAAATTTACAAACTGTCTAATATTGCAGTTTTAACTCCATGAATGTCTTAATAATAATAAATGAAGAAGCTTTAATAAATGGATTATGACCATCAGACGCACGTATGTTGATTTATGCCTTCCGAAACTCGAGATTTCGTTTGATGGTCTCGGTTTTAGGAAATTTTCAAACTGTCTAATATTGCAGTTTTAACTCCACGAATGTCTTAATAATGATAAATGAAGAAGCTTTAATAAATGGAGTATGACCATCAGACGCACGTATGTTGATTTATGCCTTCCGAAACTCGAGATTTCGTTTGAGGGTTGCGATTTTTGGAAATTTTAAAACTGTCTAATATTGCAGTTTTAACTCCACGAATGTCTTAATAATGATAAATGAAGAAACTTTAATAAATGGAGTATGACCATCAGACGCACGTATGTTGATTTATGCCTTCCGAAACTCGAGATTTCGTTTGAGGGTCTCGGTTTTTGGAAATTTTAAACTGTCTATATTGCAGTTTTAACTCCATGAATGTCTTAATAATGATAAATGAAGAAGCTTTAATAAATGGAGTATGACCATCAGACGCACGTATGTTGATTTATGCCTTCCGAAACTCGAGATTTCGTTTGAGGGTTGCGATTTTTGGAAATTTTAAAACTGTCTAATATTGCAGTTTTAACTCCACGAATGTCTTAATAATGATAAATGAAAAAACTTTAATAAATGGAGTATGACCATCAGACGCACGTATGTTGATTTATGCTTTCCGAAAGTCGAGATTTCGTTTTAGGGCCTCGGTTTTGGAAAATTTCAAACTCTAATATTGCGTTTTAACTCCATGAATGTCTTAATAATGATAAATGAAGAAACTTTAATAAATGGAGTATGACCATCAGACGCACGTATGTTGATTTATGCCTTCCAAACTCGAGATTTCGTTTGAGGGCTCGTTTTTGGAAATTTTAAAACGCCTAATATTGCGTTTTAACTCCACGAATGTCTTAATAATGATAAATGAAGAAACTTTAATAAATGGTGTATGACCATCAGACGCACGTATGTTGATTTATGCCTTCCGAAACTCGAGATTTCGTTTGAGGGCTCGGTTATTGGAAATTTTAGAACTGTCTAATATTGCAGTTTTAACACCACGAATGTCTTAATAATGATAAATGAAGAAACTTTAATAAATGGAGTATGACCATCAGACGCACGTATGTTGATTTATGCCTTCCGAAACTAGAGATTTCGTTTGAGGGCTCGGTTATTGGAAATTTTAGAACTGTCTAATATTGAAGTTTTAACACCACGAATGTCTTAATAATGATAAATGAAGAAACTTTAATAAATGGTGTATGACCATCAGACGCACGTATGTTGATTTATGCCTTCCGAAAGTCGAGATTTCGTTTGAGAGCCTCGATTTTGGAAATTTTAAAACTGTCTAATATTGCAGTTTTAACTCCACGAATGTCTTAATAATGATAAATGAAGAAACTTTAATAAATGGAGTATGACCATCAGACGCACGTATGTTGATTTATGCCTTCCGAAACTCGAGATTTCGTTTGAGGGCTCGGTTTTTGGAAATTTTAGAACTGTCTAATATTGCAGTTTTAACACCACGAATGTCTTAATAATGATAAATGAAGAAACTTTAATAAATGGTGTATGACCATCAGACGCACGTATGTTGATTTATGCCTTCCGAAACTCGAGATTTCGTTTGCGGGTCTCGGTTTTTGGAAATTTTTAAACTGTCTATATTGCAGTTTTAACTCCATGAATGTCTTAAGAATGATAAATGAAAAAACTTTAATAAATGGAGTATGACCATCAGACGCACATATGTTGATTTATGCCTTCCGAAACTCGAGATTTCGTTTGAGGGCTCGGTTTTTGGAAATTTTTAAACTGTCTATATTGCAGTTTTAACTCCATGAATGTCTTAAGAATGATAAATGAAAAAACTTTAATAAATGGAGTATGACCATCAGACGCACGTATGTTGATTTATGCCTTCCGAAACTCGAGATTTCGTTTGATGGTCTCGGTTTTAGGAAATTTTTAAACTGTCTAATATTGCAGTTTTAACTCCTAAAAGTCTTAATAATGATAAATAAAGAAACTTTAATAAATGGAGTATGACCATCAGACGCACGTATGTTGATTTATGCCTTCCGAAACTCGAGATTTCGTTTGAGGGTCTAGGTTTTTGGAAATTTTTAAACTGTCTAATATTGCAGTTTTAACTCCATGAATGTCTTAATAATGATAAATGAAGAAGCTTTAATAAATGGAGTATGACCATAAGACTCACGTATGTTGATTTATGCCTTCCGAAACTCGAGATTTCGTTTGAGGGCCTCGGTTTTTGGAAATTTTAAAACTGTCTAATATTGCAGTTTTAACTCCACGAATGTCTTAATAATGATAAATAAAAAAATTTTAATAAATGGAGTATGACCATCAGACGCACGTATGTTGATTTATGGTTTCCGAAACTCGAGATTTCGTTTGAGGGCTCGGTTTTTGGAAATTTTAAAACTGTCTAATATTGCAGTTTTAACTCCACGAATGTCTTAATAATGATAAATGAAGAAACTTTAATCAATGGAGTATGACCATCAGACGAACGTATGTTGATTTATGCCTTCCGAAACTCGAGATTTCGTTTGAGGGTCTCGGTTTTAGGAAATTTTAAAACTGTCTAATATTGCAGTTTTAACTCCACGAATGTCTTAATAATGATAAATGAAGAAACTTTAATAAATGGAGTATGACCATCAGACGAACGTATGTTGATTTATGCCTTCCGAAACTCGAGATTTCGTTTGAGGGCTCGGTTTTTGGAAATTTTAAAACAGTCTAATATTGCAGTTTTAACTCCCTGAATGTCTTAATAATGATAAATGAGGAAACTTTTGTGAATGGAGTATGACCATCAGACGCACGTATGTTGATTTATGCCTTCCGAAAGTCGAGATTTCGTTTATAGGTCTCGGTTTTAGGAAATTTCAAACTGTCTAATATTGTAGTTTTAACTCCGTGAATGTCTTAATAATGATAAAAAAATAAACTTTTGTAAATGGAGTATGACCATCAGACGCACGTATGTTGATTTATGCCTTCCGAAAGTCGAGATTTCGTTTGAGGGCCTCGGTTTTTGGAAATTTTCAAACTGTCTAATATTTCAGTTTTAACTCCATGAATGTCTTAATAATGATAAATGAAGAAACTTTAATAAATGGAGTATGACCATCAGACGCACGTATGTTGATTTATGCCTTCCGAAACTCGAGATTTCGTTTGATGGTCTCGGTTTTTGGAAATTTTAAAACTGTGTAATATTGCAGTTTTAACTCCACGAATGTCTTAATAATAATAAATGAAGAAATTTTAATAAATGGAGTATGACCATCAGACGCACGTATGTTGATTTATGCCTTCCGAAACTCGATATTTCGTTTGAGGGTCTCGGATTTTGTAAATTTTAAAACTGTCTAATATTGCAGTTTTAACTCCCTGAATGTCTTAATAATGATAAATGAGGAAACTTTTGTGAATGGAGTATGACCATCAGACGCACGTATGTTGATTTATGCCTTCCGAAACTCGATATTTCGTTTGAGGGTCTCGGTTTTAGGAAATTTTCAAACTGTCTAATATTGCAGTTTTAACTCCCTGAATGTCTTAATAATGATAAATGAGGAAACTTTTGTGAATGGAGTATAACCATCAGACGCACGTATGTTGATTTATGCCTTTCGAAAGTCGAGATTTCGTTTATAGGTCTCGGTTTTAGGAAATTTCAAACTGTCTAATATTGTAGTTTTAACTCCGTGAATGTCTTAATAATGATAAAAAAATAAACTTTTGTAAATGTAGTATGACCATCAGACGCACGTATGTTGATTTATGCCTTCCGAAAGTCGAGATTTCGTTTGAGGGCCTCGGTTTTTGGAAATTTTCAAACTGTCTAATATTACAGTTTTAACTCCATGAATGTCTTAATAATGATAAATGAGGAGAATTTTGTAAATGGAGTATGACCATCAGACGCACGTATGTTGATTTATGCCTTCCGAAAGTCGAGATTTCGTTTGAGAGCCTCGGTTTTTGGAAATTTTCAAACTGTCTAATATTTCAGTTTTAACTCCATGAATGTCTTAATAATGATAAATGAAGAAACTTTAATAAATGGAGTATGACCATCAGACGCACGTATGTTGATTTATGCCTTCCGAAACTCGAGATTTCGTTTGAGGGCCTCGGTTTTAGGAAATTTTAAAACTGTCTAATATTGCTGTTTTAACTCCACGAATATCTTAATAATGATAAATGAAGAAACTTTAATAAATGGAGTATGACCATCAGACGCACGTATGTTGATTTATGCCTTCCGAAACTCGAGATTTCGTTTGAGGGTCTCGGTTTTTGGAAATTTTAAAACTGTCTAATATTGCAGTTTTAACTCTACGAATGTCTTAATAATGATAAATGAAGAAACTTTAATAAATGGAGTATGACCATCAGACGAACGTATGTTGATTTATGCCTTCCGAAACTCGAGATTTCGTTTGAGGGTCTCGGTTTTTGGAAATTTTAAAACTGTCTAATATTGCAGTTTTAACTCCACGAATGTCTTAATAATGATAAATGAAGAAACTTCAATAAATGGAGTATGACCATCAGACGCACGTATGTTGATTTATGCCTTCCGAAACTCGAGATTTCGTTTGAGGCCTCGGTTTTTGGAAATTTTAAAACTGTCTAATATTGCAGTTTTAACTCCACGAATGTCTTAATAATGATAAATGAAGAAACTTTAATAAATGGAGTATGACCATCAGACGCACATATGTTGATTTATGCCTTCCGAAACTCGAGATTTCGTTTGAGGGTCTCGGTTTTTGGAAATTTTAAAACTGTCTAATATTGCAGTTTTAACTCCACGAATATCTTAATAATGATAAATGAAGAAACTTTAATAAATGGAGTATGACCATCAGACGAACGTATGTTGATTTATGCCTTCCGAAACTCGAGATTTCGTTTAGGGGTCTCGGTTTTGGGAAATTTTAAAACTGTCAAATATTGCAGTTTTAACTCCACGAATGTCTTAATAATGATAAATGAAGTTCGGCACCCCCAAATGTCTTCCGTTGGTGCTCAAACTTTGCGTGGCAGCTTTATCTAACCCGAGGAAGTATCTATGTGATTTCCGGAGAATTTTGTTCCGGGACCCCGGAATCCCGAAAAACCGTGTATTATACACTTCAATTTCAGCCGTTCGGAAGGTCGTACTAGACCCTGTTTCTTTTAATCCCTGTTTTTCAATCACGCGTTCGAGCTTATTTCAGAATCAACTTGTTCGATTTCGAATCAACCTTGTTCGATTTCACCTCAAATAACGAGCTTTAACACATTTTTCACGATAATCGGAGTTTCGGCGAATCTTTGGTTTGTGGCACACCGGTACCTCCAAATGTCTTCCGTTGGTGCTCAAACTTTGCGTGGCCGCTTTATCTGACCCGAGGAACTCTCTATGTGATTTCCGGAGAATTTTGTTCCGGGACCCCGGAATCCCGAAAAAACCGTGTATTATACACTTCATTTTCAGCCGTTCGGAAGGTCGTACCGGACCCTGTTTCTTTTTCTCCCTGTTTTTCAATCACGCGTCCCAGCTCATTTCAGGAATCAACCTGTTCGATTTCATAAATCAACCTGTTCGATTTCAGGAATCAAGATGTTCGATTTCAGCCTCAAATAACGAGCTTTAACACATTTTTCACGATAATCCGAGTTTCGGCGAATGCTGGTTTGTGGCACACCGGCACCCCCAAATGTACTCCGTTGGTGCTCAAACTTTGCGTGGCCACTTTATCTGACCCGAAGAACTTTCTATGTCATTTCCGGAGAATTTTGTTCCGGACCCCGGAATCCCGAAAAACCGTGTATTATACACTTCAATTTCAGCCGTTCGGAAGGTCGTACCGGACCCCGTTTCTTTTTCTCCCTGTTTTTCAATCACGCGTCCGAACTCATTTCAGGAATCAACCTGTTCGATTTCAGCCTCAAATAACGAGCTTCAACACATTTTTCACGATAATCCGAGTTTCGGCGAATGCTGGTTTGTGGCACACCAGCACCCCCAAATGTCTTCCGTTGGTGCTCAAACTTTGCGTGGCAGCTTTATCTTACCCGAGGAAGTTTCTATGTGATTTCCGGAGAATTTTGTTCCGGGACCCCGGAATCCCGAAAAACCGTGTATTATACACTTCAATTTCAGCCGTTCGGAAGGTCGTACCGGACCCTGTTTCTTTTTCTCCCTATTTTCAATCACGCGTCCGAGCTCATTTCATGAATCAACCTGTTCGATTTCAGCCTCAATAACGAGCTTTAACACATTTTTCACGATAATCCGAGTTTCGGCGAATCTGGTTTGTGGCACACCGGCACCCCCAAATGTCTTCCGTTGGTGCTCAAACTTTGCGTGGCAGCTTTATCTGACCCGAGGAAGTTTCTATGTGATTTCCGGAGAATTTTGTTCCGGGACCCCGGAATCCCGAAAAACCGTGTATTATACACTTCAATTTCAGCCGTTCGGAAGGTCGTACCGGACCCTGTTTCTTTTAATCCCTGTTTTTCAATCACGCGTTCGAGCTTATTTCAGGAATCAACTTGTTCGATTTCAGGAATCAACCTGTTCGATTTCAGCCTCAAATAACGAGCTTTAACACATTTTTCACGATAATCCGAGTTTCGGCGAATGCTGGTTTGTGGCACACCGGTACCTCCAAATGTCTTCCGTTGGTGCTCAAACTTTGCGTGGCCGCTTTATCTGACCCGAGGAACTCTCTATGTGATTTCCGGAGAATTTTGTTCCGGGACCCCGGAATCCCGAAAAACCGTGTATTATACACTTCAATTTCAGCCGTTCGGAAGGTCGTACCGGACCCTGTTTCTTTTTCTCCCTGTTTTTCAATCACGCGTCCCAGCTCATTTCAGGAATCAACCTGTTCGATTTCATAAATCAACCTGTTCGATTTCAGGAATCAAGATGTTCGATTTCAGCCTCAAATAACGAGCTTTAACACATTTTTCACGATAATCCGAGTTTCGGCGAATGCTGGTTTGTGGCACACCGGCACCCCCAAATGTCCTCCGTTGGTGCTCAAACTTTGCGTGGCCACTTTATCTGACCCGAAGAACTTTCTATGTCATTTCCGGAGAATTTTGTTCCGGACCCCGGAATCCCGAAAAACCGTGTATTATACACTTCAATTTCAGCCGTTCGGAAGGTCGTACCGGACCCCGTTTCTTTTTCTCCCTGTTTTTCAATCACGCGTCCGAGCTCATTTCAGGAATCAACCTGTTCGATTTCAGCCTCAAATAACGAGCTTTAACACATTTTTCACGATAATCCGAGTTTCGGCGAATGCTGGTTTGTGGCACACCGGCACCCCCAAATGTCTTCCGTTGGTGCTCAAACTTTGCGTGGCAGCTTTATCTGACCCGTGGAAGTATCTATGTGATTTCCGGAGAATTTTGTTCCGGGACCCCGGAATCCCGAAAAACCGTGTATTATACACTTCAATTTCAGCCGTTCGGAAGGTCGTACCGGACCCTGTTTCTTTTAATCCCTGTTTTTCAATCACGCGTTCGAGCTTATTTCAGGAATCAACTTGTTCGATTTCAGGAATCAACCTGTTCGATTTCAGCCTCAAATAACGAGCTTTAACACATTTTTCACGATAATCCGAGTTTCGGCGAATGCTGGTTTGTGGCACACCGGCACCTCCAAATGTCTTCCGTTGGTGCTCAAACTTTGCGTGGCCGCTTTATCTGACCCGAGGAACTTTCTATGTGATTTCCGGAGAATTTTGTTCCGGGACCCCGGAATCCCGAAATACCGTGTATTATACACTTCAATTTCAGCCGTTCGGAGGGTCGTACCGGACCCTGTTTTTTTTTCTCCCTGTTTTTCAATCACGCGTCCGAGCTCATTTCATGAATCAACATGTTCGATTTCAGTCTCAAATAACGAGCTTTAACACATTTTTCACGATAATCCAAGTTTCGGCGAATACTGGTTTGTGGCACACCGGCACCCCCAAATGTCTTCCGTTGGTGCTCAAACTTTGCATGGTCGCTTTATCTGACCCGAGGAACTTTCTATGTGATTTCAGGAGAATTTTGTTCCGGGACCCCTGAATCCCGAAAACCGTGTATTATACACTTCATTTTCAGCCGTTCGGAATGTCGTACCGGACCCTGTTTATTTTTCTCCCTGTTTTTCAATCACGCGTCCCAGCTCATTTCAGGAATCAACCTGTTCGATTTCATAAATCAACCTGTTCGATTTCAGGAATCAAGATGTTCGATTTCAGGCTCAAATAACGAGCTTTAACACATTTTTCACGATAATCCGAGTTTCGCGAATGCTTTGGTTTGTGGCACACCGGCACCCCCAAATGACTTCCGTTGGTGCTCAAACTTTGCGTTGCCGCTTTATCTGACCCGAGGAACTTTCTATGTGATTTCCGGAGAATTTTGTTCCGGACCCCTAATCCCGAAAACCGTGTATTATACACTTCAATTTCAGCCGTTCGGAGGGTCGTACCGGACCCTGTTTCTTTTTCTCCCTGTTTTTCAATCACGCGTCCGAGCTCATTTCATGAATCAACCTGTTCGATTTCAGTCTCAAATAACGAGCTTTAACACATTTTTCACGATAATCCAAGTTTCGGCGAATACTGGTTTGTGGCACACCGACACCCCCAAATGTCTTCCATTGGTGCTCAAACTTTGCATGGTCGCTTTATCTGACCCGAGGAACTTTCTATGTGATTTCAGGAGAATTTTGTTCCCGGACCCCGGAATCCCGAAAAACCGTGTATTATACACTTCATTTTCAGCCGTTCGGAATGTCGTACCGGACCCTGTTTATTTTTCTCCCTGTTTTTCAATCACGCGTCCCAGCTCATTTCAGGAATCAACCTGTTCGATTTCATAAATCAACCTGTTCGATTTCAGGAATCAAGATGTTCGATTTCAGCCACAAATAACGAGTTTTCACACATTTTTCACGATAATCCGAGTTTCGGCGAATGCTGGTTTGTGGCACACCGGCACCCCCAAATGTCTTCCGTTGGTGCTCAAACTTTGCGTGCCACTTTATCTGACCCGAAGAACTTTCTATGTCATTTCCGGAGAATTTTGTTCCGGGACCCCGGAATCCCGAAAAACCGTGTATTATACACTTCAATTTCAGCCGTTCGGAAGGTCGTACCGAACCCTGTTTCTTTTTCTCCCTGTTTTTCAATCACGCGTCCGAACTCATTTCAGGAATCAACCTTTTTCGATTTCACCAAATAACGAGCTTTAACACATTTTTCACGATAATCCGAGTTTCGCGAATGTTTGGTTTGTGGCACACCGGCACCCCCAAATGTCTTCCGTTGGTGCTCAAACTTTGCGTGGCCTTTATCTCGACCCGAGGAAGTTTCTATGTGATTTCCGAGAATTTTGTTCCGGACCCCGAATCCCGAAAACCGTGTATTATACACTTCAATTTCAAATTGTTCGGAAGGTCGTACCGGACCCTGTTTCTTTTAATCCCTGTTTTTCAATCACGCGTTCGAGCTTATTTCAGGAATCAACTTGTTCGATTTCAGGAATCAACCTGTTCGATTTCAGCCTCAAATAACGAGCTTTAACACATTTTTCACGATAATCCGAGTTTCGGCGAATGCTGGTTTGTGGCACACCGGTACCTCCAAATGTCTTCCGTTGGTGCTCAAACTTTGCGTGGCCGCTTTATCTGACCCGAGGAACTTTCTATGTGATTTCCGGAGAATTTTGTTCCGGGACCCCGGAATCCCGAAAAACCGTGTATTATACACTTCATTTTCAGCCGTTCGGAAGGTCGTACCGGACCCTGTTTCTTTTAATCCCTGTTTTTCAATCACGCGTCCAAGCTTATTTCAGGAATCAACCTGTTCGATTTCATAAATCAACCTGTTCGATTTCAGGAATCAAGATGTTCGATTTCAGCCTCAAATAACGAGCTTTAACTCATTTTTCACGATAATCCGAGTTTCGGCGAATGCTGGTTTGTGGCACACCGCACCCCCCCAAATGTCCTCCGTTGGTGCTCAAACTTTGCGTGGCCACTTTATCTGACCCGAAGAACTTTCTATGTCATTTCCGGAGAATTTTGTTCTGGGACCCCTAAATCCCGAAAACCGTGTATTATACACTTCAATTTCAAATTGTTCGGAAGGTCGTACCGGACCCTGTTTCTTTTTCTCCCTGTTTTTCAATCACGCGTCCGAACTCATTTCAGGAATCAACCTGTTCGATTTCAGCCTCAAATAACGAGCTTTAACACATTTTTCACGATAATCCGAGTTTCGGCGAATGCTGGTTTGTGGCACACCGGCACCCCCAAATGTCTTCCGTTGGTGCTCAAACTTTGCGTGGCAGCTTTATCTGACCCGAGGAAGTATCTATGTGATTTCCGGAGAATTTTGTTCCGGGACCCCGGAATCCCGAAAAACCGTGTATTATACACTTCATTTCAGCCGTTCGGAAGGTCGTACCGGACCCTGTTTCTTTTTCTCCTCGTTTTTTCAATCACGCGTCCAAGCTTATTTCAGGAATCAACCTGTTCGATTTCATAAATCAACCTGTTCGATTTCAGGAATCAAGATGTTCGATTTCAGCCTCAAATAACGAGCTTTAACACATTTTTCACGATAATCCGAGTTTCGGCGAATGCTGGTTTGTGGCACACCGGCACCCCCAAATGTCCTCCGTTGGTGCTCAAACTTTGCGTGGCCACTTTATCTGACCCGAAGAACTTTCTATGTCATTTCCGGAGAATTTTGTTCCGGACCCCGGAATCCCGAAAAACCGTGTATTATACACTTCAATTTCAGCCGTTCGGAAGGTCGTACCGGACCCCGTTTCTTTTTCTCCCTGTTTTTCAATCACGCGTCCGAGCTCATTTCAGGAATCAACCTGTTCGATTTCAGCCTCAAATAACGAGCTTTAACACATTTTTCACGATAATCCGAGTTTCGGCGAATGCTGGTTTGTGGCACACCGGTACCTCCAAATGTCTTCCGTTGGTGCTCAAACTTTGCGTGGCAGCTTTATCTAACCCGAGGAAGTTTCTATGTGATTTCCGGAGAATTTTGTTCCGGGACCCCGGAATCCCGAAAAACCGTGTATTATACACTTCAATTTCAGCCGTTCGGAAGGTCGTACCGGACCCTGTTTCTTTTAATCCCTGTTTTTCAATCACGCGTTCGAGCTTATTTCAGGAATCAACTTGTTCGATTTCAGGAATCAACCTGTTCGATTTCAGCCTCAAATAACGAGCTTTAACACATTTTTCACGATAATCCGAGTTTCGGCGAATGCTGGTTTGTGGCACACCGGTACCTCCAAATGTCTTCCGTTGGTGCTCAAACTTTGCGTGGCCGCTTTATCTGACCCGAGGAACTTTCTATGTGATTTCCGGAGAATTTTGTTCCGGACCCCGAATCCCGAAAACCGTGTATTATACACTTCAATTTCAAATAGTCGGAGGGTCGTACCGGACCCTGTTTTTTTTCTCCCTGTTTTTCAATCACGCGTCCGAGCTCATTTCATGAATCAACCTGTTCGATTTCAGTCTCAAATAACGAGCTTTAACACATTTTTCACGATAATCCAAGTTTCGGCGAATACTGGTTTGTGGCACACCGGCACCCCCAAATGTCTTCCGTTGGTGCTCAAACTTTGCATGGTCGCTTTATCTGACCCGAGGAACTTTCTATGTGATTTCAGGAGAATTTTGTTCCGGGACCCCGGAATCCCGAAAAACCGTGTATTATACACTTCATTTTCAGCCGTTCGGAATGTCGTACCGGACCCTGTTTCTTTTTCTCCCTGTTTTTCAATCACGCGTCCCAGCTCATTTCAGGAATCAACCTGTTCGATTTCATAAATCAACCTGTTCGATTTCAGGAATCAAGATGTTCGATTTCAGCCTCAAATAACGAGCTTTAACACATTTTTCACGATAATCCGAGTTTCGGCGAATGCTGGTTTGTGGCACACCGGCACCCCCAAATGTCCTCCGTTGGTGCTCAAACTTTGCGTGGCCACTTTATCTGACCCGAAGAACTTTCTATGTGATTTCCGGAGAATTTTGTTCCGGGACCCCGGAATCCCGAAAAACCGTGTATTATACACTTCAATTTCAGCCGTTCGGAAGGTCGTACCGGACCCTGTTTCTTTTTCTCCCTGTTTTTCAATCACGCGTCAGCTCATTTCAGGAATCAACCTGTTCGATTTCAGCCTCAAATAACGAGCTTTAACACATTTTTCACGATAATCCGAGTTTCGGCGAATGCTGGTTTGTGGCACACCGGCACCCCCAAATGTCTTCCGTTGGTGCTCAAACTTTGCGTGGCAGCTTTATCTGACCCGAGGAAGTTTCTATGTGATTTCCGGAGAATTTTGTTCCGGGACCCCGGAATCCCGAAAAACCGTGTATTATACACTTCAATTTCAGCCGTTCGGAAGGTCGTACCGGACCCTGTTTCTTTTAATCCCTGTTTTTCAATCACGCGTTCGAGCTTATTTCAGAATCAACTTGTTCGATTTCAGAATCAACCTTTCGATTTCGAAATCAACCTGTTCGATTTCAGCCTCAAATAACGAGCTTTAACACATTTTTCACGATAATCCGAGTTTCGGCGAATGCTGGTTTGTGGCACACCGGTACCTCCAAATGTCTTCCGTTGGTGCTCAAACTTTGCGTGGCCGCTTTATCTGACCCGAGGAACTTTCTATGTGATTTCCGGAGAATTTTGTTCCGGGACCCCGGAATCCCGAAAAACCGTGTATTATACACTTCAATTTCAGCCGTTCGGAAGGTCGTGCGAACCCGTTTCTTTTTCTCCCTGTTTTTCAATCACACGTCCGAGCTCATTTCAGAATCAACCCGTTCGATTTCAGGTATCAACTGTTTCGATTTCAAATTTTCAAAATAACGAGCTTTAACACATTTTTCACGATAATCCGAGTTTCGGCGAATGCTGGTTTGTGGCACACCGGCACTCCCAAATGTCTTCCGTTGATACTCAAACTTTACGTGGCCGCTTTATCTGACCCGAGGAACTTTCTATGTAATTTCCGGAGAATTTTGTTCCAGGACCCCGGAATCCCGAAAAACCGTGTATTATATACTTCAATTTCAAATGTTCGGAAGGTCGTACCGACCCCTTTTTTTTTCTCCCTGTTTTTCAATCACGCGTCCGAGCTCATTTCAGAATCAACCTTTTCGATTTCATAAATCGATTTCAGCCTCAAATAACGAGCTTTAACACATTTTTCAAGATAATCCGAGTTTCGCGAATCTTTGGTTTGTGGCACACCGGCACCCCCAAATGTCTTCCGTTGGTGCTCAAACTTTGTGTGGCAGCTTTATCTGACCCGAGGAAGTTTCTATGTGATTTCCGGAGAATTTTGTTCCGGGAACCCGAATCCCGAAAACCGTGTATTATACACTTCAATTTCACTTCGGAAGGTCGTACTGACCCTGTTTCTTTTTCTCCTGTTTTTCAATCACGCGTCCGAACTCATTTCAGAATCAACTTGTTCGATTTCATTTCGAATCAACTGTTCGATTTCAGCCTCAAATAACGAGCTTTAACACATTTTTCACGATAATCCGAGTTTCTGCGAAAGCTGGTTTGTGGCACACCGGCAC
The DNA here is from genome assembly GCF_048544455.1 of Silene latifolia. Taxonomy (NCBI): domain Eukaryota; kingdom Viridiplantae; phylum Streptophyta; class Magnoliopsida; order Caryophyllales; family Caryophyllaceae; genus Silene; species Silene latifolia. Next base: position 12,209 of record NW_027413199.1, on the reverse strand, counting down.
CCCCAAATGTCCACCGTTGGTGCTCAAACTTTGTGTGGCCACTTTATCTGACCCGAAGAACTTTCTATGTGATTTCCGGAGAATTTTGTTCCGGGACCCCGGAATCCCGAAAAACCGTGTATTATACACTTCAATTTCAGCCGTTCGGAAGGTCGTACCGGACCCTGTTTCTTTTAATCCCTGTTTTTCAATCACGCGTTCGAGCTTATTTCAGGAATCAACTTGTTCGATTTCAGGAATCAACCTGTTCGATTTCAGCCTCAAATAACGAGCTTTAACACATTTTTCACGATAATCCGAGTTTCGGCGAATGCTGGTTTGTGGCACACCGGTACCTCCAAATGTCTTCCGTTGGTGCTCAAACTTTGCGTGGCCGCTTTATCTGACCCGAGGAACTTTCTATGTGATTTCCGGAGAATTTTGTTCCGAGACCCCGGAATCTCGAAAAACCGTGTATTATACACTTCAATTTCAGCCGTTCGGAAGGTCGTACCGGAACCTGTTTCTTTTTCTCCCTGTTTTTCAATCACACGTCCGAGCTCATTTCAGGAATCAACCTATTCGATTTCAGGTATCAACCTGTTCGATTTCAGCCTAAAATAACGAGCTTTAACACATTTTTCACGATAATCCGAGTTTCGGCGAGTGCTGGTTTGTGGCACACCGGCACTCCCAAATGTCTTCCGTTGGTGCTCAAACTTTGTGTGGCCGCTTTATCTGACCCGAGGAACTTTCTATGTTTTTTCCGGAGAATTTTGTTCCGGGACCCCGAAATCCCGAAAAACCGTGTATTATACACTTTAATTTCAGCCGTTTCGAAGGTCGTACCGGACCCTGTTTCTTTTTCTCCCTGTTTTTCAATCACGCGTCCGAGCTCATTTCAGGAATCAACCTGTTCGATTTCAGGAATCAACCTGTTCGATTTCAGCCTCAAATAACGAGCTTTAACACATTTTTCACGATAATCCGAGTTTCGGCGAATGCTGGTTTGTGACACACCGGCACCCCCAAATGTCCTCCGTTGGTGCTCAAACTTTGCGTGGCCACTTTATCCGACCCGAAGAACTTTCTATGTGATTTCCGGAGAATTTTGTTCCGGGACCCCGGAATCCCGAAAAACCGTGTATTATACACTTCAATTTCAGCCGTTCGGAGGGTCGTATGCGGACCTGTTTCTTTTTCCTCCCTTTTTCAATCACGCGTCCGAGCTCATTTCATGAATCAACCTGTTCGATTTCAACCTTTCGATTTATCAAATAACGAGCTTTAACACATTTTTCACGATAATCCAAGTTTCGGCGAATACTTTGGTTTGTGGCACACCGGCACCCCCAAATGTATTCCGTTGGTGCTCAAACTTTGCATGGTCACTTTATCTGACCCGAGGAACTTTCTATGTGATTTCAGGAGAATTTTGTTCCGGGACCCTGGAATCCCGAAAAACCGTGTATTATACACTTCATTTTCAGCCGTTCGGAAGGTCGTACCGGACCCTGTTTCTTTTTCTCCCTGTTTTTCAATCACGCGTCCGAGCTCATTTCGGGAATCAACCTGTTCGATTTCAGAAATCAACCTGTTCGATTTCAGGAATCAACCTGTTCGATTTCAGCCTCAAATAACGAGCTTTAACACATTTTTCACGATAATCCGAGTTTCAGCGAATGCTGGTTTGTGGCACACCGGCACCCCCAAATGTCCTCCGTTGGTGCTCAAACTTTGCGTGGCCACTTTATCCGACCCGAAGAACTTTCCATGTTATTTCCGGAGAATTTTGTTCCGGGACCCCGGAATTCCGAAAAACCGTGTATTATACACTTCAATTTCAGCCGTTCGGAAGGTCGTACCGGACCCTGTTTCTTTTTCTCCCTGTTTTTCAATCACGCATCCGAGCACATTTCAGGAATTAACATGTTCAATTTCAGTCTCAAATAACGAGATTTAACACATTTTTCACGATAATCCGAGTTTCGGCGAATGCTGGTTTGTGGCACATCGGCACCCCCAATTGTCTTCCATTTGGTGCTCAAACTTTGCGTGGCCGCTTTATCTGACCCGAGGAACTTTCTATGTTTTTTCCGGAAAATTTTGTTCCGGGATCCCGGAATCCCGAAAAACCGTGTATTATACACTTCAATTTCAGCCGTTCGGAAGGTCGTACCGGACCCTGTTTCTTTTTCTCCCTGTTTTTCAATCACGCTTCCGAGCTCATTTCATGAATCAACCTGTTCGATTTTCCTCAAATAACGAGCTTTAACACATTTTTCACGATAATCCAAGTTTCGCGAATCTTTGGTTTGTGGCACACCGGCACCCCCAAATGTCTTCCGTTGGTGCTCAAACTTTGCATGGTCGCTTTATCTGACCCGAGGAACTTTCTATGTGATTTCAGAGAATTTTGTTCCGGACCCCAATCCCGAAAACCGTGTATTATACACTTCATTTTCACTGTTCTCAAGGTCGTACGGACCCGTTTCTTTTTCTCCCTGTTTTTCAATCACGCGTCCGAGCTCATTTCAGAATCAACCTGTTCGATTTCAAAATCAACCTGTTCGATTTCGGATCAACCCGTTCGATTTCGAAATTTCAAATAACGAGCTTTAACACATTTTTCACGATAATCCGAGTTTCGGCAAATGCTTGTTTGTGGCACACCGGCACCCCCAAATGTCCTCCGTTGGTGCTCAAACTTTGCGTGGCCACTTTATCTGACCCGAGAACTTTTTATGTGATTTCCGGAGAATTTTGTTCCGGGAACCCGAATCCCGAAAACCGTGTATTATACACTTCAATTTCACCGTTCGGAAGGTCGTACCGGACCCTGTTTCTTTTTCTCCCCGTTTTTCAATCACGCGTCCGAACTCATTTCAGAATCAACCTCGATTTCAGAATCAACCTGTTCGATTTCAACATCAAATAACGAGTTTTAACACATTTTTCACGATAATCCGAGTTTCGGCGAATGCTGGTTTGTGGCACACCGGCACCCCCAAATGTCCTACGTTGGTGCTCAAACTTTGCGTGGCCACTTTACTTGACCCAAAGAACTTTCTATGTGATTTCCGAAGAATTTTGTTCCGGGACCCCGGAATCCCGAAAAACCTTTTATTATACACTTCAATTTCAGCCGTTTGGAAGGTCGTACCGGACCTGTTTCTTTTTCTCCCTGTTTTTCAATCACGCGTCCGAACTCATTTCAGGAATCAACCTGTTCGATTTCAGCCTCAAATAACGAGCTTTAACACATTTTTCACGATAATCCGAGTTTCGGCGAATGCTGGTTTGTGCCACACCGGCACCCCCAAATGTCTTCCGTTGGTGCTCAAACTTTGCGTGGCAGCTTTATCTGACCCGAGGAAGTTTCTATGTGATTTCCGGAGAATTTTGTTCCGGGACCCCGAAATCCCGAAAAATCGTGTATTATACACTTCAATTTCAGCCGTTCGGAAGGTCGTACCGGACCCTGTTTCATTTAATCCCTGTTTTTCAATCACGCGTTCGAGCTTATTTCTGGAATCAACTTGTTCGATTTCAGGAATCAACCTGTTCGATTTTAGCCTCAAATAACGAGCTTTAACACATTTTTCACGATAATCCGAGTTTCTGGCAATCGTCGGTTTGTGGCACACCGCCACCTCCAAATGTCTTCCGTTGGTGCTCAAACTTTGCGTGGCCGCTTTATCTGACCCGAGGAACTTTCTATGTGATTTCCGGAGAATTTTGTTCCGAGACCCCGGAATCCCGAAAAACCGTGTATTATACACTTCAATTTCAAATGCTCAAGGTCGTACGGAACTGTTTCTTTTTCTCCCTGTTTTTCAATCACGCATCCGAGATCATTTCAGGAATCAACCTGTTCGATTTCAGGAATAAACTGTTCGATTTCAAATAACGAGCTTTAACACATTTTTCACGATAATCCGAGTTTCGCGAATGCTTGGTTTGTGGCACACCGGCACCCCCAAATGTCTTCCGTTGGTGCTCAAACTTTGCGTGGCCGCTTTATCTGACCCGAGGAACTTTCTATGTGATTTTCTGAGAATTTTGTTCCGGGACCCCGGAATCCCGAAAACCGTGTATTATACACTTCAATTTCAACCGTTCGGAAGGTCGTGACGGACCCCCGTTTTTTTTCTCCCTGTTTTTCAATCACGCATCCGAGCACATTTCAGGAATCAACATGTTCGATTTCAGTCTCAAATAACGAGCTTTAACACATTTTTCACGATAATCCGAGTTTCGGCGAATGCTGGTTTGTGGCACATCGGCACTCCTAAATGTCTTCCGTTGGTGCTCAAACTTTGTGTGGCCGCTTTATCTGACCCGAGGAACTTTCTATGTTTTTTCCGGAAAATTTTGTTCCGGGATCCCGGAATCCCGAAAAACCGTGTATTATACACTTCAATTTCAGCCGTTCGGAAGGTCGTACCGGAACCTGTTTCTTTTTCTCCCTGTTTTTCAATCACGCGTCCGAGATCATTTCAGGAATCAACCTGTTCGATTTCAGGAATAAACCTGTTCGATTTCAGCCTCAAATAACGAGCTTTAACACATTTTTCACGATAATCCGAGTTTCGGCGAATGCTGGTTTGTGGCACACCGGCACCCCCAAATGTCCTCCGTTGGTGCTCAAACTTTGCGTGGCCGCTTTATCTGACCCGAAGAACTTTCTATGTGATTTCCAGAGAATTTTGTTCCGGGACCCCGGAATCCCGAAAAACCGTATATTATACACTTCAATTTCAGCCGTTCGGAAGGTCGTACCGGACCCTGTTTCTTTTTCTCCATGTTTTTCAATCACGCGTCCGAACTCATTTCAGGAATCAACCTGTTCGATTTCAGCCTCAAATAACGAGCTTTAACACATTTTTCACGATAATCCGAATTTCGGCGAATGCTGGTTTGTAGCACACCGGCACCCCCAAATGTCTTCCGTTGGTACACAAACTTTGCGTGGCCTCTTTATCTGACCCGACGAACTTTCTATGTGATTTCCGGAGAATTTTGTTCCGGGACCCCAGAATCCCGAAAAACCGTGTATTATACACTTCAATTTCACTAGTCGGAAGGTCGTACCGGACCCCCGTTTCTTTTTCTCCCCGTTTTTCAATCACGCATCCGAGCACATTTCAGGAATCAACATGTTCGATTTCAGTCTCAAATAACGAGCTTTAACACATTTTTCACGATAATCCGAGTTTCGGCGAATGCTGGTTTGTGGCACATCGGCACTCCTAAATGTCTTCCGTTGGTGCTCAAACTTTGTGTGGCCGCTTTATCTGACCCGAGGAACTTTCTATGTTTTTTCCGGAAAATTTTGTTCCGGGATCCCGGAATCCCGAAAAACCGTGTATTATACACTTCAATTTCAGCCGTTCGGAAGGTCGTACCGGACCCTGTTTCTTTTTCTCCCTGTTTTTCAATCACGTTTCCGAGCTCATTTCATGAATCAACCTATTCGATATCAGCCTCAAATAACGAGCTTTAACACATTTTTCACGATAATCCAAGTTTCGGCGAATGCTGGTTTGTGGCACACCGGCACCCCCAAATGTCTTCCGTTGGTGCTCTAACTTTGCGTGGCCGCTTTGTCTGACCCCAGGATCTTTCTATGTGATTTCCGGAGAATTTTGTTCCGGGACCCCGGAATCCCGAAAAACCGTGTATTATACACTTCAATATCAGCCGTTCGGAAGGTCGTACCGAACCCTGTTTCTTTTTCTCCCTGTTTTTTAATCACGCGTCCGAGCTCATTTCATGAATCAACCTTTCATAAATCAACCTTCGATTTCAAATCAAATAACGAGCTTTAACACATTTTTCACGATAATCCAAGTTTCGACGAATGCTGGTTTGTGGCACACCGGCACCCCCAAATGTCTTCCGTTGGTGCTCAAACTTTGCATGGCCGCTTTATCTGACCCAAAGAACTTTCTATGTGATTTCCGGAGAATTTTGTTCCGGGACCCCGGAATCCCCAAAAACCGTGTATTATACACTTCAATTTCAGCCGTTCGGAAGGTCGTACAGGACCTTGTTTCTTTTTCTCCCTATTTTCAATCACGCGTCCGAGCTCATTTCAGGAATCAACCTGTTCGATTTCAGGAATCAACCTGTTCGATTTCAGCCTCAAATAACGAGCTTTAACACATTTTTCACGATAATCCGAGTTTCGGCGAATGCTGGTTTGTGGCACACCGGCACCCTCAAATGTCTTCCGTTGGTGCTCAAACTTTGCGTGGCAGCTTTATCTGACCCGAGGAAGTTTCTATGTGATTCCGTAGAATTTTGTTCCGGGACCCCGGAATCCCGAAAAACCGTGCATTATACACTTTAATTTTAGCCGTTTGGAAGGTCATAGCGGACCCTGTTTCTTTTAATCCCTGTTTTTCAATCACGCGTTCGAGCTTATTTCTGGAATCAACTTGTTCGATTTCAGGAATCAACCTGTTCGATTTCAGCCTCAAATAACGAGCTTTAACACATTTTTCACGATAATCTAAGTTTCGGCGAATGCTGGTTTGTGGCACACCGGCACCCCCAAATGTCTTCCGTTGGTGCTCAAACTTTATATGGCCGCTTTATCTGACCCGAGGAACTTTCTATGTGATTTCTGGAGAATTTTGTTCCGGGACCCCGGAATCCCGAAAACCGTGTATTATACACTTCATTTTCAGCCGTTCGGAAGGTCGTACCGGACCCTGTTTCTTTTTCTCCCTGTTTTTCAATCACGCGTCCGAGCTCATTTCAGAATCAACCCGTGTTCGATTTCATAAATCAACCTGTTCGATTTCGATTTCAGAATCAACCTGTTCGATTTCACCTCAAATAACGAGCTTTAACACATTTTTCACGATAATCCGAGTTTCGGCGAATGTCGGTTTGTGGCACACCGGCACCCCCAAATGTTTTCCGTTGGTGCTCAAACTTTGCGTGGCCGCTTTATCCGACCCGAAGAACTTTCTATGTGATTTCCGGAGAATTTTGTTCCGGACCCCGAATCCCGAAACCGTGTATTATACACTTCAATTTCAAATGCTCGGAAGGTCGTACGGACCCCGTTTCTTTTTCTCCCGTTTTTCAATCACGCGTCCGAGCTCATTTCAGGAATCAACCTGTTCGATTTCACCTCAAATAACGAGCTTTAACACATTTTTCACGATAATCCGAGTTTCTGCGAATCTTCGGTTTGTAGAACACCGGTACCTCCAAATGTCTTCCGTTGGTGCTCAAACTTTGCGTGGCCGCTTTATCTGACCGAGGAACTTTCTATGTGATTTCCGGAGAATTTTGTTTCGGGACCCCGAATCCCGAAAAACCGTGTATTATACACTTCATTTTCACTGTTCGGAAGGTCGTACGGACCCCGTTTCTTTTTCTCCCCGTTTTTCAATCACGCGTCCCACTCATTTCAGAATCAACCTGTTCGATTTCATAAATCAACTGTTCGATTTCGAAATCAAGATGTTCGATTTCACCTCAAATAACGAGCTTTAACACATTTTTCACGATAATCCGAGTTTCGCGAATGCTTTGGTTTGTGGCACACCGGCACCCCCAAATGTCCTCCGTTGGTGCTCAAACTTTGCGTGGCCACTTTATCTGACCCGAAGAACTTTCTATGTGATTTCCGAGAATTTTGTTCCGGACCCCTAATCCCGAAACCGTGTATTATACACTTCAATTTCACCGTTCGGAAGGTCGTACTGACCCCGTTTCTTTTTCTCCTGTTTTTCAATCACGCGTCCGAACTCATTTCAGGAATCACCTTTTCGATTTCAGCCTCAAATAACGAGCTTTAACACATTTCTCACGATAATCCGAGTTTCGGCGAATGCTGGTTTGTGGCACACCGGCACCCCCAAATGTCTTCCGTTGGTGCTCATACTTTGCGTGGCAGCTTTATCTGACCCGAGGAAGTTTCTATGTGACTTCCGGAGAATTTTGTTCCGGGACCCCGAAATCCCGAAAAATCGTGTATTATACACTTCAATTTCAGCCGTTCGGAAGGTCGTACCGGACCCTGTTTCATTTAATCCCTGTTTTTCAATCACGCGGTCGAGCTTATTTCAGGAATCAACTTGTTCGATTTCAGGAATCAACCTGTTCGATTTCAGCCTCAAATAACGAGCTTTAACACATTTTTCACGATAATCCGAGTTTCGGCGAATGCTGGTTTGTGGCACACCGGCACCTCCAAATGTCTTCAGTTGGTGCTCAAACATTGCGTGGCCGCTTTATCTGACCCGAGGAACTTTCTATGTGATTTCCGGAGAATTTTGTTCCGAGTCCCCGGAATCCCGAAAAACCGTATATTATACACTATAATTTCAGCCATTCGGAAGGTCGTACCGGACCCTGTTTCTTTTTCTCCATGTTTTTAAATCACGCATCCGAGCACATTTCAGGAATCAACATGTTCGATTTCAGTCTCAAATAACGAGCTTTAACACATTTTTCACGATAATCCGAGTTTCGGCGAATGCTGGTTTGTGGCACATCGGCACCCCCAAATGTCTTCCGTTGGTGCTCAAACTTTGTGTGGCCGCTTTATCTGACCCGAGGAACTTTCTATGTTTTTTCCGGAAAATTTTGTTCCGGGATCCCGGAATCCCGAAAAACCGTGTATTATACACTTCAATTTCAGCCGTTCGGAAGGTCGTACCGGACCCTGTTTCTTTTTCTCCCTGTTTTTCAATCACGCTTCCGAGCTCATTTCATGAATCAACCTGTTCGATATCAGCCTCAAATAACGAGCTTTAACACATTTTTCACGATAATCCAAGTTTCGGCGAATCTTTGGTTTGTGCACACCGGCACCCCAAATGTCTTCCGTTGGTGCTCAAACTTTGCGTGGCCGCTTTATCTGACCCGAGAACTTTCTATGTGATTTCCGGAGAATTTTGTTCCGGACCCGAATCCCGAAACCGTGTATTATACACTTCAATATCAGTCGTTCGGAAGGTCGTACCGAACCTGTTTCTTTTTCTCCCTGTTTCTTTTAATCCCCGTTTTTCAATCACGCGTTCGAGCTTATTTCAGGAATCAACTTGTTCGATTTCAGGAATCAACCTGTTCGATTTCAGCCTAAAATAACGAGCTTTAACACATTTTTCACGATAATCCGAGTTTCGGCGAATGCTGGTTTGTGGCACACCGGCACCCCCAAATGTCTTCCGTTGGTGCTCAAACTTTGCGTGGCCGCTTTATCTGACCTGAGGAACTTTCTATGTGATTTCCGGAATTTTGTTCCGGACCCCTAATCCCGAAAAACCGTGTATTATATACTTCAATTTCAGCCGTTCGGAAGGTCGTACCGGACTCTGTTTATTTTTCTCCCTGTTTTTCAATCACGCATCCGAGCACATTTCAGGAATCAACATGTTCGATTTCAGTCTCAAATAACGAGCTTTAACACATTTTTCACGATAATCCGAGTCTCGGCGAATGCTGGTTTGTGGCACATCGGCACCCCCAAATGTCTTCCGTTGGTGCTCAAACATTGTGTGGCCGCTTTATCTGACCCGAGTAACTTTCTATGTTTTTTCCGGAAAATTTTGTTCCGGGACCTCGTAATCCCGAAAAACCGTGTATTATACACTTCAATTTCAGCCGTTCGGAAGGTCGTACCGGACCCTGTTTCTTTTTCTCCCTGTTTTTCAATCACGCATCCGAGCTCATTTCAGGAATCAACCTGTTCGATTTCAGGAATCAACCTATTCGATTTCAGCCTCAAATAACGAGCTTTAACACATTTTTCACGATAATCCGAGTTTCGGCGAATGCTGGTTTGTGGCACACCGGCATCCCCAAATGTCTTCCGTTGGGGCTCAAACTTTGCGTGTCCGCTTTATCTGACCCGAGAAACTTTCTATGTGATTTCCGGAGAATTTTGTTCTGGGACCCCGGAATCCCGAAAAACTGTGTATTGTACACTTCAATTTCAAATTTTGTTCGAAGGTCGTACCAGACCCGTTTTTTTTCTCCCTGTTTTTCAATCACACGTCTGAGCTCATTTCAGGAATCAACCTAATCGATTTCAGAATCAACCTGTTCGATTTCAGCCTCAAATAACGAGCTTTAACACATTTTTCACGATAATCCGAGTTTCGGCGAATGCTGGTTTGTGGCACACCGGCATCCCCAAATGTCATCTGTTGGTGCTCAAACTTTGTGTGGCTACTTTATCTGACCCGAGGAACTTTCTAAATGATTTCCGGAGAATTTTGTTCCAAGACCCCGGAATTCCGAAAAACCGTGTATTATACATTTCAATTTCCGCCGTTCAGAAGGTCGTACCGGACCCTGTTTCTATTTCTCCCTGTTTTTCAATCAAGAGTCCGAGCTCATTTCAGGAATCAACCGGTTCGATTTCAGCCTCAAATAACGAGCTTTAACACATTTTTCACGATAATCCGAGTTGCGGCGAATGCTGGTTTGTGGCACACCGGCACCTCCAAATGTCTTCCGTTGGCGCTCAAACTTTGCATGGCCGCTTTATTTGACCCGACGAACTTTCTATTTGATTTCCGAAGAATTTTGTTCCGGGACCCCGGAATCCCGAAAAACCGTGTATTTATAAACTTCGATATGAGCCGTTCAGAAGGTCGTACCGGACCCTGTTTCTTTTTCATCCTGTTTTTTAATCACGCATCCGAGCTCATTTCAGGAATCAACCTGTTCGATTTCAGCCTCAAATAACGAGTTTTAACACATTTTCACGATAATCCGAGTTTCGGCGAATGCTGGTTTGTGGCACACCGGCACCCTCAAATGTCTTCCGTTGGTGCTCAAACTTTGCGTGGCAGCTTTATCTGACCCAAGGAAGTTTCTATGTGATTTCCGTAGAATTTGGTTCCGGGACCCCGGAATCCCGAAAAACCGTGCATTATACAATTCAACTTTAGCCGTTCGGAAGGTCGTACCAGACCCTATTTCTTTTAATCCCTGTTTTTCAATCACGCGTTCGAGCTTATTTCAGGAATCAACTTGTTCGATTTCAGGAATCAACCTGTTCGATTTCAGCCTCAAATAACGAGCTTTAACACATTTTTCACGATAATCCGAGTTTCGCGAATGTTTGGTTTGGGCACATCGGCACCCCCAAATGTCTTCCGTTGGTGCTCAAACTTTGCATGGCCGCTTTATCTGACCCGAGGAACTTTCTATGTGATTTCCGGAGAATTTTTTTCCGGGACCCCGGAATCCCGAAAAACAGTGTATTATAACCTTCAATATGAGCCGTTCAGAAGGTCGTACCGGACCCTGTTTCTTTTTCATCCTGTTTTTCAATCACGCATCCGAGCTCATTTCAGGAATCAACCTGTTCGATTTCAGCCTCATATAACGAGCTTTAACACATTTTTCACGATAATCCGAGTTTCGGCGAATGCTGGTTTGTGGCACACCGGCACCCCCAAATGTCATCCGTTGGTGCTCAAAATATGCGTGGCCGCTTTATCTGACCCGAGGAACTTTCTATGTGATTTCCGGAGAATTTTTTTCCGGGACTCCGGAATCCCCAAAAATCGTGTATTATACACTTCAAAATCAGCCGTTCGGAAGGTCGTACCGGACCCTGTTTTTTTTTCTCCCTGTTTTTCAATCACGCATCCGAGCTCATTTCAGGAATCAACCTGTTCGATTTCAGCCTCAAATAACGAGCTTTAACACATTTTTCACGATAATCTGAGTTTCGGCGAATGCTGGTTTGTGGCACAACGGCACCCACAAATTTCTTCCGTTGGTGCTCAAACTTTGGGTGGCCGCTTTATCTGACCCGAGAAACTTTCTATGTGATTTCCGGAGAATTTTGTTCCGGGACCCCGAAATCCCGAAAAACTTCAATTTCAGCCGTTCGGAAGGTCTTACCGGACCCTGTTTCTTTTTCTCCCTGTTTTTCAATCACGCGTCCGAGCTCATTTCAGGAATCAACCAGTTCGATTTCAGCCTCAAATAACGAGCTTTAACACATTTTTCACGATAATCCGAGTTTCGGCGAATGCTGGTTTGTGGCACACCAGCAAGGCAGCAACCCCAAATTTCTTCCCCGTAATCCCGAAAAACCGTGTATTATTATATACACTTCAATTTCAGCCGTTCGGAAGGTCGTACCAGACCCTGTTTCTTTTTCTCCCTGTTTTTCAATCACACGTCCGAACTCATTTCAGGAATCAACGTGTTCGATTTCAGCCTCAAATAACGACCTTTAA